>NC_069502.1:97482509-97660009 GCF_027579735.1 Bombina bombina | reverse complement strand
AGTGCGGATCAGGTCCAACAGACATCGCTGAAATGCTCTCGTTTTCAGCATTCCACCAGCAGCCGCCAGCAGGGGGTGTCAATCAACCTGATCGTACTTGATCGGGTTGAATTGTGGTGATGTCTGTCCGCCTGCTCAGAGCAGGCGACAGGGTTATGGAGCAGCAGTCTTTAGACCGCTGTTTCATAACTGCTGTTTCTGGTGAGTCTGAAGACTCAACAGAAACATGGGCCCTCAAGCTCCATTCGGAGCTTGATAAATAGGCCTCTTAGAGTTCAATGCCTCCAGTCCTCTGCACACACACTCCCAAATCCCTGGTGGACAAGTATAACTGGGGGAATCCAGTGATGCAGCTGATGTCACGACGCACATGAGTAGTGACGTTATCAAGCCCAGAAGTGGCAGACAGCTGCATGAGAGCTACATGGGGGGGTAAGTATATTAACCCCTTGATCTCAGCTGCTAGAAACCCCCAAGACCCACAGTTTGAATGGTCATCCCCTGCTCTTTTAAACGGTGGGTATTTTGGCGGAATAATGTTTAAACAACCATTTATAAAAAAATAATATAAAAAATCCCCTTACTTTCCCACACTGTTTGCAGGCTGGGGCTCTCTAGGCCCTTATGAACGGTCATCAAAAAGGCCTAAAGAACATCATGTCCCCTTGTTTTAACATCTAGAATCCCCTCTTTTATAATAAAGCCTCTACAGTATACAGCTTTTTATAGTCAGGTGATCAATGTAGTAATAGTGATCCGCTGGCTTGTATAAATGTGCATTTATTTGAGTAGAGGATATTGGAAAAAAAAAAAAAATTATATAAATATACCCAAAGGACCTTTGTATATAAACCTTACTTTTTACAACAGAATTTAGAAAAACACACACAACCTTTAATAGATCTCTAAGTGTTATGATATATACATAACACAATTATAAAATGTGAATATGCTGTGTTTGCTGAAAAATAAAACATAATATTTGTGGATTTCTGAGTGAAAAATGACCTACAATAGGGCTTAAATGTGAGCAACATCTAAAAACTCCAAAACATCTCAGTACAGGAGTGGAAATGGTTCAACAGTTAAAGATTTAAGCAAACTATCTTATGGATTAGTAGGTTTTTATTCCTGAGGCTAGTAGAAGTTGGGAATATTTTTAAAATGTCTATCTTTGGAAGTCCTTTTCCAATCATCTCAGCTAGTTATTATGCCATTCTTTTGGAAAGGCATCATTTTGAAGGAACGTTATATTTGCACTGCATCATTAATAAGAAGCAACTAGCCAATTCTGAGAAATGAATTAAAGACTAAATAGCACATTCTAGTCAATGGCGGTACTGGGGGGAGCAGGGGGGCATTAACCTCCAGAATAATAGATCCCTTTCTGGCCCCACCCTCCAACAAGTGCCCCCCAATTATTACTTTCAGGCAATGCCACTGGTTGCAGACTTATGCTCATTTTGCTTGGACTGCAAACCTAAGGAAGCTCCCTTTTCATGTAATTTAGCTCTGAGATTTTCTAAAATCTAACCCTACTACATATCTTTCCCTAACTGGCATTAGCAGACAACAACTGGAAAACAAATCTCTTTCTACTAACATATTGCCTGGAGACTAAAATCTGGATCAGCTCTTCCAAATAAGTCAAGTGGACGGTGGTGTTTAGCTATTGGAAAAACATTGAAGCAAATGTTAAATGTCTTCTAATATGGACTAAATTGTAAGCCCCTCTAAGGTCGAGTTTGGAAAACACATTGGGCCCTCGGAAGTCATTGAGCAGTTCCAGAATGAATTGTAGAAGGTAGAGGTTCTTAACATAAATTTGGTTGAGAGCTTGATAGTCAATACAAGGCCTCAGTCCCACATCTTTCTTAGAAACAATGAAGAAGCTGGTTCCTGCTGGAGAAGAGGACAGTGTAATAAAACTGCTAGGTTCTATTTAATTTATTCCTTGAGGACCTCTGACTAAGGCTTAGAAAACAGAAAGGTTCAACACCTAGGTATCAGAGCTCCTGGAAGGAGGTCTATGGGACAATCATATGGGCAGTGTGGTGGCAGGATTTCAACCTCTTTCTTAAAGAAGATGTCTCTGAAGTTGCAGTACACCAAGGGTATTTAGGATTAACCTCAATCTGTGCAATAGCAGCAGGCTTAGGGAGCATCAGAAGACAAATACTGCACCCAAAACAGTCTTTACCCCATGCAGTAAGTTTTCCCTGAGACCAGTGAAAGCAGGGGTTATAAGGCTGCAACCAGCAGAGGCTAAAGATAAGGGGAAGTAAGGAACTTTAACCAGGTCAAAGTACAATAGTTCTGAATGCAAAATGCCAATGGTAATGGACATAGGTAAAGTCTCTTTCTCTATCACCTTTTCTTAGAGGTTGCCCAGAGATAGTCTTTCAATCCACAGTAGAAACAGGGTCCCTGAGTTCTGCACCATAGTCTCTCTGCCACAGACAGTTTAATGGCAGCAACTTTAATGGGTTCCTCTTATGGCATAGCTGTGGTAGTCTAAGGTAGTAGGGAAAGCTAGGTGCCAGATGTATTGTGGTTTGTTAGGGAATACCTTCCTGTTTCTCTCCATCTCTTGCTTATGCTGTCAGTTCCTGGCATCCAGTAATACTCCAAATTTACACAACTTCCAGCCTCCAAAGTTTATAAAAGATCTTTATTTTATTCCTGGCATCCAGTAATACTCCAATTTTATATATGGATAGATAGTTATGATAGATAGATGGCTAGATGGATAGATAGATTATAGATAGATATGAGACCTACTTGCACTGATTAAAATCTTGAGCTATAAAAGGCTAGATTTAAGCACCAATAGCTTATCTTAGAGTTTATATATATATATATATATATATATATATATATATATATATATATATATATGACTATACTAATATAGTAAAAAAATGTCAATGAACACATGCAGACTAGTGTGGTATTGATATGAATTATCAATCATAAAGAAGATCCCTATCTGCTACCTATTGGTGACATTAGGTCAAAGACATTTAACACTTATTTATGTCAAAAAGAAATACAGATACATAAAACAGAATACATAAAAGAAATTCAAAAGGAGCTCAGCCCTGCTCTGAATAGTTGACAGGTATTAAGGATCAGCACTTTCTTTACTAAAAGATATTTACATACGGCTAGAGTTTTGTTGGTAAAGAACCGCGTAGCTAACGCTCCTTTTTTTTCCCCCGCACCTTTTAAACAACGCTGGTATTTAGAGTTCTCTGAAGGGCTGCGTTAGGCTCCAAAAAGGGAGCGTGCAGGCATATTTACCGCCACTTCAACTCTCAATACCAGCGTTGCTTACGGACGCAGCCAGCTTCAAAAACGTGCTCGTGCACGATTCCCCCATAGGAAACAATGGAGCAGTTTGGGCTGAAAAAAAACCTAACACCTGCAAAAAAGCAGCGTTCAGCTCCTAGCACAGCCCCATTGTTTCCTATGGGGAAACACTTTCTAAGTCTGCACCTAACACCCTAACATGAACCCCGAGTCTAAACGCCCCTAACCTTACACTTATTAACCACTAATCTGCCGACCCTGCTATCGCTGACCCCTGCATTACACAATTAACCCCTAATCTGCCGCTCCGTACACCGCCGCAACCTACATTATCCCTATGTACCCCTAATCTGCTGCCCCCAACATCGCCGACACCTACATAATATTTATTAACCCCTAATCTGCCCCCCCAACGTCACCGCTACCTACCTAAACTTATTAACCCCTAATCTTCCGACCGGAGTTCGCCGCTACTCTAATAAAGTTATTAACCCCTAAACCGCCTCACTCCCACCTCGCAAACCCTAGAATAAATAGTATTAACCCCTAATCTGCCCTCCCTAACATCGCCGACACCTAACTTCAAGTATTAACCCCTATTCTGCCGACCGGACCTCGCCGCTACTCTAATAAATGTATTAACCCCTAAAACTAAGTCTAACCCTATAACCCTAACACCCCCCTAAGTTAAATATAATTTTATTCTTACGAAATAAATTAACTCTTATTAAATAAATTAATCCTATTTAAAGCTAAATACTTACCTGTAATATAAAACCCTAATATAGCTACAATATAACGAGGGTTGTAATGTTGGGGGGTGGTATTGTGGTTTTTTACAGGCAAAAGAGCTGATTTCTTTGGGGCATGCCCCGCAAAAAGCCCTTTTAAGGGCTGGTAAGGTAATAGAGCTGTTAACTTTTTTAATTTAGATTAGGGTAGGGTATTTTTTTATTTTGGGGGGCTTTGTTATTTTATTAAGGGGCTTAGAGTAGGTGTAATTAGCTTAAAATTCTTGTAATCTTTTTTTTTGTAATTTAGTGTTTGTTTGTTTTTTGTAATTTAGTTTAGTTTATTTAATTGTAGGTACTTGTAGTTAATTGATTTAATTTATTTATTGATAGTGTAGTGTTAGGTTTAATTGTAACTTAGGTTAGGATTTATTTTACAGGTAATTTTGTAATTATTTTAACTAGGTAGCTATTAAATAGTAAATAACTATTTAATAGCTATTGTACCTAGTTAAAATAAATACAAAGTTGCCTGTAAAATAAATATAAATTCTAAAATAGCTACAATATAATTATTCATTATATTGTATCTATATTAGGGTTTATTTTACAGGTAAGTATTTAACTTTAAATAGGATTAATTTATTTAATAAGAGTTAATTTATTTCGTAAGAATAAAATTATATTTAACTTAGGGAGGTGTTAGGGTTATAGGGTTAGACTTAGCTTTAGGGGTTAATACATTTATTAGAGTAGCGGCGAGGTCCGGTCGGCAGATTAGGGGTTTATACTTGAAGTTAGGTGTCGGAGATGTTAGGGAGGGCAGATTAGGGGTTAATACTATTTATTCTAGGGTTTGCAAGGCGGGAGTGAGGTGGTTTCGGGGTTAATAACTTTATTACAGTAGCGGCCAGCTCCGGTCAGAAGATTAGGGGTTAATAAGTGTAGGTAGGTAGCGGCGACGTTGGGGGGGGCAGATTAGGGGTTAATAAATATAATATAGGTGTCGGCGAAGTTAGGGGCAGCAGATTAGGGGTACATAGGGATAATGTAGGTGGCAGCGTTGTGCGGTCGGCAGATTAGGGGTTAAACATTTTTATTATAGTGGCAGCGATGTGGGGGGACCTCGGTTTAGGGGTACATAGGTAGTTTATGGGTGTTAGTGTACTTTGGAGCACAGTAGTTAAGAGCTTTATAAATCGGCGTTAGCCCATAAAGCTCTTAACTACTGACTTTTTCCTGCGGATGGAGTCTTGTCGGTAGAGGGTCTAATGCTCACTTCAGCCAAGACTCTAAATACCGGCGTTAGGAAGATCCCATTGAAAAGATAGGATACGCAATTGGCTTAAGAGGATCTGCGGTATGGAAAAGTCGCGGCTTGGAAGTGAGCGTTAGACCCTTTCCTGACTGACTCTAAATACCAGCGGGCAGTAAAAAGCAGCGTTAGGACCCCTTAACGCTGCTTTTGACGGCTAACGCAGAACTCTAAATCTAGGCGATATTAATTATTTTTAAAAATGTTGGTCTATGCCAATGTTACTGAGATCTTTGTCTTATAAATTCAAGAAGAACTGAAGAAAAAAAATTCCCAAAGACACATGAGATTATGACACAAATTTATGAATATGTGAGCAGACAAGGTACTGCAGGTTTTAGATGTGGTTCTAGAATTTGCAGTTCTAGATGTGGTTTTCCACGCTGACACTCGGAGGGGCAGCACTTATGGAATTCTATAGAAAAAAGGGTCTGTCCTTGTGAGTGGGGAGCTGTCTCCCATAGAAATAATGGGACCAATCTGTAAAAGTTTGCAATAGAGGACAAAGTACACAGAGAGAACCAGTGTATGTTTAAACTTGAATATTAGTCCCAATACAAATCAGATTACACTGTTTTTAGAGCACTGTACCTTAAAATCACTGGGGTTGTTTTCCATATGAATAGTGTTTTGAGCATTTTGATAAAAGCTTGCCACCTTTCAGGATACAAGAAAAAACAGTCACCTAGATTACGAGTTTTGTGTTAACAGGGGTGCGGTGCTAACGAGCAGTTTATGCTCACTGCTCACTTACAGACAGCGCTGGTATTACGGGGTTTCTACAAACCCAACGTTAACCGCAAAAAAGTAAGCGTAGAGAAAAATGTTGCTCCACATCTCACCTCAATACCAGCACTACTTACGTTAGCGGTGAGCTGGCTGAATGTGCTCATGCACGATTTCCCCATAGGAATCAATGGGAGAGAGCCGGCTGAAAAAAAACCTAACACCTGCAAAAAAGCAGCGTAAAGCTCCTAACGCAGCCCATTGATTCCTATGGGGAAAATACATTTATGTCTACACCTAACACCCTAACAAGAACCCAGAGTCTAAACATCCCTATTCTTACACTTATTAACCCCTAATCTGACGCCCCTGACATCACTGACACCTACATTATATTGATTAACCCCTAATCTGCTGCTCCGGACACCGCCACCACCTACATTATACTTATTAATCCCTAATCTGCTGCCCCAACATCTCCGGCACATACATTATATTTATTAACCCCTAATCTTCCGTCCCTAACATCGCCGACACCTACCTACATTTATTAACCCCTAATCTGCCGCCATCAATGTCGCCGCCACTATATTAAAGTTATTAACCCCTAAATCGAAGTCTAAACCTAACCCTAACCCCCCCTAACTTAAATATAATTTAAATAAATCTAAATAAAATAACTATCATTAACTAAATTATTCCTATTTAAAACTAAATACGTACCTGTAAAATAAACCCTAAGCTAGCTACAATATAACTAATAGTTGCATTGTAGCTAGCTTAGGGTTTATTTTTATTTTATAGGCAAGTTTGTATTTATTTTAACTAGGTACAATAGTTATTAAATAGTTATTAACTATTTAATAACTACCTAGCTAAAATAAAGACAAAAGTACCTGTAAAATAAAACCTAACCTAATGGATACGCAATTGACGTAAATGGATTTGCGGTATTTCTGAGTCTGGCCAAAAAAGTGAACGGTACACCTGTACCTGCAAGACTCGTAATACCAGCGGGCGTTAAAAAGCAGCGTTGGACCGGCCAACGCTGCTTTTAAGCCTAAGGCAAGACTCGTAATCTAGCCGAGTGAGATTTGTAGAACGACAATGTTTACAGAATTACGTTGGCATTAGAGAGAAATTGTCATATATGCCCATGTGCAGCCCATTTTACGGAGAAAAAAACTACAATTATGCTTTGTATTTTGTACATATAAATACAAATTTCTTTTAGTTTTTTTGCACATCCAGATTTTTGGTAAACAATTTAGTTAAGATTTGTGATGCACCTTAAGAATACATTTTTTTCTGAGGATTTATTGTGAATGGTTTAATTATTCGTGTTGGTATGATTTATAAATTACGATTTGTAATACAGGTAGAAAACCCTTTATCCAAACTGCTTGGTACCGAAGGTTTGTATTTCGGAATAGTTTGGATTTTGCAATATTTGCATGTTTAAAATAGTACAACGTCTTATGACATTTAGACAATGGCCCCTACTTATCAAGCCGTCAACCACAAATACGCTGGAATTCTGCAGCGTAATTGTGGCGAGCCTGATTCCCCTTAGTTATCAAAGCCTACAGACCGGCAAAAGTAGAAATTTGTGACGTAACATATGATCCACCGGTCTCAGTCCGACACAGATCGATGCTTACGTCACTACAGATGTTCCGAATGCAAATTCGGCACTATCTGACTACTTTTGCTAGTTAACAAATATCTACCAGGTACGCTCGCCACTATTCTGGCCCAGTGTACCTGGTTTTCATCCACCGCCCTGGAGGCCGCGGATGCCATAGGAATCAATGGGAGTCTGAAAGCAGCAAAAGCTCATGTACGCTGCTGCCCAATATCCCATTGATTTCTATGGTAACGTTTACATCTAACACCCTAACATGTACCCCGAGTCTAAACACCCCTAATCTGCTACCCCCTACACTGTTGCCACCTACATTATACTAAATTAACCCCTAATCTAACGCCCTGACACTGCCAACACCTACATTATTCTTATTAACCCCTATTCTGCTGCCCTGACACAGCTGCCACCTACATTATACTTATTAAACCCCTTGCCCCCCACATCACTACCTCTTACTAAACCCATTAACACCTAAACTGCCAGCCCCCCACATCGCCATAACCTAAATTAAACTATTAACCCCTAAACCTAACAACCCGCTAACTTTATGTTAAATATGAACTTATCCCTATCTTATAATAAATTTAAACTTACCTTTAGATTTAAATTAAACTATATTAAACTATTAATTAACCTACCCTAACTATTATACTAAAATTACATATAACTATATTAAACTAATAGTTAATCTATCCTAACTGTTGTACAAAATTACATTAAACTATATTAAACTAATAATTAATCTACCCTAACTATTAAACTAAAACTAAATTAAACTACAAATTAAATTAACTATATTATATATTTAAACACCTAACCCTACTCAAATAATTTCAATCTACACTAAAAAATTACTAAATTACAAAAAACTAACAACTAAATTACAAAAAATAACAAAACACTATCGGCTAGATTTGGAGTTTTGTCGGTAAGGACCCGCGTAGCTAACGCCGTCTTTTTTCTGGCCGCACCATAAAAATAACTCTGGTATTGAGGGTCCACAGAATCGCTGCGTTAGGCTCCAAAAAAGGAGCGTAGAGCATTTTTAACGCAACTTCAACTCTCGATACCAGAGTTGCTTACGGACGCGGCCAGCCTCAAAAACGTGCTCGTGCACGATTCCCCCATAGGAAACAATGGGGCTGTTTGAGCTGTAAAAAAACCTAACACCTGCAAAAAAGCCGCGTTCAGCTCTTAACGCAGCCCCATTGTTTGCTATGCGGAAACACCTCCTATGTCTGCACCTAACACTCTAAATTGTACCCCGAGTCTAAACACCCCTAACCTTACACTTATTAACCCCTAATCTGCCGTACCCGCTATCGCTGACACCTGCATTTTATTTTTAACCCCTAATCTGCCGCTCCGTAAACTGCCGCTACTTATATTATCCCTATGTACCCCTAATCTGCTGCCCCTAACACCGCCGACCCCTATATTATATTTATTAACCCCTAATCTGCCCCCCACAACGTCGCCTCCACCTGCCTACACTTATTAACTCCTAATCTGCCGAGCGGACCGCACCGCTAATATAATAAAGTTATTAACCCCTAATCCGCCTCACTAACCCTATAATAAATAGTATTAACCACTAATCTGCCCTCCCTAACATCGCCGACACCTAACTTCAATTATTAACCCCTAATCTGCAGACCGGAGCTCACCGCTATTCTAATAAATGTATTAACCCCTAAAGCTAAGTCTAACCCTAACACTAACACCCCCCTAAATTAAATATAATTTTAATCTAACGAAATTAATTAACTCTTATTAAATAAATTATTCCTATTTAAAGCTAAATACTTACCTGTAAAATAAACCCTAATATAGCTACAATATAAATTATAATTACATTGTAGCTATTTTAGGATTAATATTTATTTTACAGGCAACTTTGTAATTATTTTACCCAGGTACAATAGCTATTAAATAGTTAAGAACTATTTAATAGTTACCTAGTTAAAATAATTACAAAATTACCTGTAAAATAAATCCTAACCTAAGTTACAATTAAACCTAACACTATACTATCATTAAATTAATTAAATAAAATACCTACAATTACCTACAATTAAACCTAACACTACACTATCAATAAATTAATTAAATACAATTCCTACAAATAACTACAATGAAATAAACTAACTTGGCATGCCCCAAGAAGTTCAGCTCTTTTGCCTGTAAAAAAAAACATACAATACCCCCCCCCAACATTACAACCCACCACCCACATACCCCTAATCTAACCCAAACCCCCCTTAAATAAACCTAACACTAAGCCCCTGAAGATCTTCCTACCTTATCTTCACCATACCAGGTTCACCGATCCGTCCTGAAGTGCTCCTCCGATGTCCTGATCCAAGCCCAAGTGGGGGGCTGAAGAGGTCCATGATCCGGCTGAAGTCTTCATCCAAGCGGGGCAGAAGAGGTCTTCCATCCGATTGAAGTCTTCATCCAGGCGGCATCTTCTATCGTCATCCATCCGGAGCGAAGCGGCAGCATCCTGAAGACCTCCGACGCGGAACATCCATCCTGCCCGATGGATGACGTCATTTAAAGGAACCGTCATTCGTCGTTCAGTCGTCGGGCAGGATGGATGTTCCGCGTCGGAGGTCTTCAGGATGCTGCCGCTTCGCTCCGGATGGATGACGATAGAAGATGCCGCCTGGATGAAGACTTCAATCGGATGGAAGACCTCTTCTGCCCCGCTTGGATGAAGACTTCAGCCGGATCATGGACCTCTTCAGCCCCCCGCTTGGGCTTGGATCAGGACATCGGAGGAGCACTTCAGGACGGATCGGTGAACCTGGTATGGTGAAGATAAGGTAGGAAGATCTTCAGGGGCTTAGTGTTAGGTTTATTTAAGGGGGGTTTGGGGTAGATTAGGGGTATGTGGGTGGTGGGTTGTAATGTTGGGGGGGGGGGTATTGTATGTTTTTTTTTACAGGCAAAAGAGCTGAACTTCTTGGGGCATGCCCCGCAAAGGGCCCTGTTCAGGGCTGGTAAGGTAAAAGAGCTTTGAACTTTAGTAATTTAGAATAGGGTAGGGCATTTTGTTATTTTGGGGGGCTTTGTTATTTTATTAGGGGGCTTAGAGTAGGTGTAATTAGTTTAAAATTGTTGTAATATTTTTCTTATGTTTGTAAATATTTTTTTATTTTTTGTAACTTAGTTCTTTTTTATTTTTTGTACTTTAGTTAGTTTATTTCTTTGTAGTTATTTGTAGGAATTGTATTTAATTAATTTATTGATAGTGTAGTGTTAGGTTTAATTGTAGATAATTGTAGATATTGTATTTAATTAATTTATTGATAGTGTAGTGTTAGGTTTAATTGTAGGTAATTGTAGGTATTTTATTTAATTAATTTAATGATAGTATAGTGTTAGGTTTAATTGTAACATAGGTTAGGATTTATTTTACAGGTAATTTTGTAATTATTTTAACTAGGTAACTATTAAATAGTTCTTAACTATTTAATAGCTATTGTACCTGGTTAAAATAATTACAAAGTTGCCTGTAAAATAAATATTAATCCTAAAATAGCTACAATGTAATTATAATTTATATTGTATCTATATTAGGGTTTATTTTACAGGTAAGTATTAAGCTTTAAATAGGAATAAGTTATTTAATAAGAGTTAATTTATTTCATTAGATTTAAATTATATTTAACTTAGGGGGGTGTTAGTGTTAGGGTTAGACTTAGCTTTAGGGGTTTAAAAATGTATCAGAATAGCGGTGAGCTCCGGTCGGCAGATTAGGGGTTAATGTTTGAAGTTAGGTGTCGGCGATGTTAGGGAGGGCAGATTAGGGGTTAATACTATTTATTATAGGGTTAGTGAGGCGGATTAGGGGTTAATAACTTTATTATAGTAGCGGTGCGGTCTGCTCGGCAGATTAGGGGTTAATAAGTGTAGGCAGGTGGAAGCGACGTTGAGGGGGGCAGATTAGGGGTTAATAAATATAATATAGGGGTCGGCGGTGTTAGGGGCAGCAGATTAGGGGTACATAAGGATAACTTAAGTAGCTGCGCTTTGCGGTCGGCAGATTAGGGGTTAATAAGTGTAGGTAGTTGGCGGCGACGTTGTGAGGGGCAGATTAGGGGTTAATAAATATAATATAGGGGTCGGCGGTGTTAGGGGCAGCAGATTAGGGGTACATAAGTATAACGTAGGTGGCGGTCGGCAGATTAGGGGTTAAAAAATTTAATCGAGTGGCGGAGATGTGGGGGGACCTCAGTTTAGGGGTACATAAGTAGTTTATGGGTGTTAGTGTACTTTAGAGTACAGTAGTTAAGAGCTTTATGAACTTGCGTTAGCCCAAAAAGCTCTTAACTACTGACTTTTTTCTGCGGCTGGAGTTTTGTCGTTAGATTTCTAACGCTCACTTCAGACACGACTCTAAATACCGGAGTTAGAAAGATCCCATTGAAAAGATAGGATACGCAATTGACGTAAGGGGATCTGCGGTATGGAAAAGTTGCGGCTGAAAAGTGAGCGTTAGACCCTTTTTTGAGTGACTCCAAATACCGGAGTTAGCCTAAAACCAGCGTTAGGAGCCTCTAACGCTGGTTTTCACGGCTACCGCCAAACTCCAAATCTAGGCCTATGTTACAACCCCCCCCCACTAAGTTACACAAAATAAAAAACAAATGACAAGATATTTAAACTAATTACACCTAATCTAAGAGCCCTATGAAAATAAAAAGCCCCCCTAAAATAAAAACCCCCAAACCTACAATAAACTACAAATAGCCCTTAAAAGGGCCTTTTGCGGGGCATTGCCCCAAAGTAATCAGCTCTTT
The DNA here is from genome assembly GCF_027579735.1 of Bombina bombina. Classification (NCBI taxonomy): domain Eukaryota; kingdom Metazoa; phylum Chordata; class Amphibia; order Anura; family Bombinatoridae; genus Bombina; species Bombina bombina. The sequence continues at coordinate 97,647,469 of NC_069502.1, read as the reverse complement.
TACCTGTAAAAAAAATACAAACAACCCCCCCAACAGTAAAACCCACCACCCACAATAAACAACCCCCCAAATAAAACCCTATCTAAAAAAACCTAAGCTCCCCATTTCCCTGAAAAGGGCATTTGGATTGGCATTGCCCTTAAAAGGGCATTTAGATCTATTGCAGCCCAAACCCTAATCTAAAACTAAAACCCACCCAATACATCCTTAAAAATCCTAACACTAACCCTTGAAGATTCACTTACAGTTTTGAAGATCCGACATCCATCCTCCAAGAAGTAGGGAGAAGTCCTCATCGAAGCTGGCAGAAGTCTTCATCCAATCCGTCGAAGTCTTCATCCAAGCCTGCAGAAGTCTTCACACAGACAGCATCTTCTATATTCATCCATTTGGTGCGGAGCGGCTCCATCTTCAAGACATCCGACCCGGAGTGTTCCTTTAAATTACGTCATCCAAGATGGCGTCCCTTAGATGGCCGATCGGAATTAAGGTTGAAAAAATCCTATTGGCTGTTGCAATCAGCCAATAGGATTGAGCTTTCATCCTATTGGCTGATCCAATCAGCAAATAGAAAGCAAGCTCAATCCTATTGGCTGATTGGATCAGCCAATAGGATTAAAGCTCAATCCTATTGGCTGATTACAACAGCCAATAGGATTTTTTCAATCTTAAATCCAATTGGCTGATAGAATTCTATCAGCCAATCGGAATCTAAGGGACGCCATCTTGGATGATGTAATTTAAAGGAACCTTCATTCGGGAAGAAGAGGATGCTCCGCGTCGGATGTCTTGAAGATAGAGCCACTCCGCGCCAGATGGATGAAGATAGAAGATTCCGTCTGGGTGAAGATTTCTGAGGGCTTGGATAAAGACTTCAGCCGCTTCGATGAGGACTTCTCCCGGCTTGTTGGAGGATGGATGTTGGATCTTCAAAACTGTAAGTGAATCTTCAGGGGGTAGTGTTAGGATTTTTTAATGGTGTATTGGGTGGGTTTTAGTTTTAGATTAGGGTTTGGGCTGCAATAGAGCTAAATGCCCTTTTAAGGGCAATGCTCATCCAAATGCCCTTTTCAGGGCAATGGCGAACTTAGTTTTTTTTAGATAGGGTTTTATTTGGGGGGTTGGTTGTTGTGGGTGGTGGGTTTTACTATTGGGGGGTTGTTTGTAAAAATTTTTACAGGTAAAAGAGCTGATTTCTTTGGGGCAATGCCCCGCAAAAGGCCCTTTTAAGGGCTATTTGTAGTTTATTGTAGGTTAGGGGTTTTTTGTCGGGGGGGGGGGTATTTTCATAGGGCCCTTAGATTAGGTGTAATCAGTTTAAATATCTTGTAATTTGTTTTTTATTTTGTGTAACTTAGTGTTTATTTTTTTTTTGTAACTTCGTGTTTGTTATTTTTTGTAACTTAGTTGTTAGTTTTTTGTAACTTATTAATTTTTTAGTGTAGATTAAAATTATTTGAGTAGGGTTAGGCGTTTAAATATATAATAAAGTTAATTTAATTTGTAGTTTAATGTAGTTTTAGTTTAATAGTTAGGGTAGATTAATTATTAGTTTAATATAGTTTAATGTAATTTAGTATAACAGTTAGGGTAGAACAATTATTAGTTTAATATAGTTATATGTAATTTTAGTATAATAGTTAGAGTAGATTAATTAATAGTTTAATATAGTTTAATGTAATTTTAGTATAATAGGATAGGTTAATTGATAATTTAATATAGTTTAATTTAAATCTAAAGGTAATTTTTAATTTATTATAAGATAGGGATGAGTTAATATTTAATATAAAGTTAGCGGGTTGCTAGGTTTAGGGGTTAATAGTTTAATTTAGTTTATGGTGATGTGGGGCGCTGGAGGTTTAGAGGTTAATAACATAATGTAGCTGGCGGCGGTGTATGGGCAGCAGATTAGGGGTTAAGAACGTAATGTAGGTGGCGGCAGAGTCCAGGAATGGCGGTTTAGGGGTTAATAACATAATGTAGCTGGCTTCGGTGTAGGGGGCAGCAGATTAGGGGTTAAGTGTCGGTTTAGGGGTTAATAACTGCCACTTAGGGGTTAAGTGGCGGTTTAGGGGTTAATAACATAATGTAGCTGGTGGCTGTGTAGGGGGCAGCAGATTAGGGGTTAAGAGCATAATGTAGGTGGAGGCTGGGTCCGGGAGTTGCAGTTTAGGGGTTAATAACTTTATTAGAGTTGTGGTGGGCTCCGGGAGCGGCGGTTTAGGGGTTAATAACTTTATTTAGTTGCGGCGGTGTCGGGGAGCGGTGGTTTAGGGGTTAAACAGTTTAGTATAGTGGCAGTGTTTAGTGACAGTATACAAATAAAGCTGTGAAAAAGCCGAAGAGCAGCGAGATCGATAACTGTTTAGTTAAAAACAGTCGGCTGCTCATCGCCCCGTACTTGGTGCGCGGCTTTTTGACAGTTTTTTGTTAAATTTGGAGAACATATTCAGGTCCGCGGCAGCGATGTTAGGCGATGTCAGGCGAGCGTATTGGTGCCGTTGAATGCAAGTAAGTTGACGGCTTGATAAGTAGGGGAAAAGATTTCCATGTCATAATGCAGCTTATACATGCAACCAAAAGGTAGTTTTATATAATTTTTTAATATTTTTGTATACATAGTGCAACCATTTCAATAAAACATTTTTTTTTAATATTTATTAAAAAGATTTCAGAATTAGTCTGGTTTTTGGAATTCTAGATTTGGGAATTTGTACCTGTATATGCATCACACCCCTTGGTGATACACTGTGTTTTCAGGGTAAAAAGTGTCTTTATAGAATTCCACCTGGGAAAAAGAAGTACTGGTGAGCTTTCTCTAAGAATCTCACCAGCCGAGAGAGCTTTACAGCATGGTGCCCTTAGGATCAGCACCTGCTTCTAGAATTCACAAGCAATCAATTTTGCACCTGCTTCTAGAATTCACAAGCAATCAATTTTGCACCTGCTTCTAGAATTCACAAGCAATCAATTTTGCAGCTCCACCTGCTCTGTCATGCAGCCAATTGCAGAAGAACAGGGCTTGTCAATCTTTCTTGGTTAAATGAGTCTGGGATGGTTAATATCCACCATCTCTGGTGTAGCAAAGAGGTTAGGGACAACCGATAACTAGCAGTGATAAAAGGAGCCCTATATGTCAACAACATATAGGTGTTTAGTCGAGTGATACAAATAAATATTACTTCTATGAAGCTCACATACTTGGTGCTAAAAAAATAAATAAAAAAATTATACAAAATAAAATGCTTTTATGGCATCTTTCATAAAGTTTAGATCAGTTTCACCCAAGCTTGGAGCCTTTTTATTATTTTTTATCATGTTCACAAAGATTTCAATGAAAATATTTATCAGAGGTTTAAAAATAAGCAGAATCTTATGGAAATTATTTGTATATGAACCATATTTAAAGCTAACAAGTCACAACATTAAAGCAGAAAATGCATTTGATACTTCAACTTTAAAGGTTTTCTCCCACTGAGCGCCTGGGGGCTAGAATCCTTTGTGAATAACTCTCCTCAGTAATAATATACTCTATGTATCTTCTTTTTTCAAGGTTCAATAAAATAAGACTGCTGTTTTCTCAACATTGTCAGGTAAAGGAAAGATAAATACATGAAACGGACCTTTACTCAAATCTGAGATTTTTGATAACAATATTTGATTTTTATTGCACCATTTGAAAATATTTGAATTGTGTCGAGGGCAGATGATGATTCACAATTACCAGGGGAATTAACTATAAGAAATGTGTTGTTGTGCATAGCTAATAAAGGAATACAATGTTTGTGTACAGATAGAAGTATATTTCTTCTTGTGTCTTTGTATTTTGTTCTCAAGTAGATTTTACTGAACTGGGACATTGGCCTCTAGTTATCAACGTGTCTACTTACCTGCATTCGCCGGCCCAATACGCTCGCCTAAGCTCACCTAACATCGCCGCCGCGGACCTGAATACGTTCGCCAAAGTTATCAAGCAAGCTGTCAAGTACGGAGCAATGAGCAGTGGACTGTTGTTAACTGACAGTCATCGATCTTGCTGCTCATCGGCTTCTTCGCAACTTTCTTGCTAGCCTGTCACTAAGCACCCACACTATACTATAATGTTATACCGCCTAAACCGCCGCTCCCGGAGTCCCCCGCACCTAAATAAACTTATTAACCCCTAAACCGCCGCTCCCAGAACCAGCCGCCAGTATAATAAATATATTAACCCCTAAACCGCCGCTCCCGGACCCCGCCGCCACTATAATAAATATATGAACCCATAAACCGCCACTCCCGGACCCCACCTCCACCTACATTATACCTATTAACCCTTAATCTGCCGCCCCCTATATCGCTGCCACCTACATTACATTTATTAACCCCTATCCTGCAGATCCCGGACCCCCGCCGCAAATAAATTAATTGTTTAACCCATAAACCGCCGCACCTGGAGCCCTCTGCCACCTACATTACATTTATTAACCCCTATCTTGCCCCCCCTACACCGCAGCCACCTACAGTACATTGATTAACCCCTAATCTACCCCCCTACACCGCCGTCAATATATTAAATGAATTAACCCCTAAACCTAAGTCTAACCCTAACACCCCCCCCTAACTTAAATATTATTTAAATTAATCTAAATAAATATTCCTATAATTAAATAAATTAATCCTATTTAAAAGTAAATACTTTGGATAGGGTAATTTGAACAATCTAACTCACTCCAGATATAGCCTCCTTCACTAGTGTAGTCTTCTCACAAGTGACTACACCTAAAGTTTTTGAAAAAAAGAAATTATAGTGATCTTGAAAAAGGCTCTGTTGCTGATACGCGTTGATCCGCCCTACAGCTACAGACAAACTTGGCACCCAGGACCGTTGTCCCTAACAGGAGGTTTGAAATAAGAAATCCCTGTTAGTTAATGTACAGCGAGAGGAGCCACATACTGAAAAATATTTAAAAGGAATGAAGTGCGCGCACTGAATTTAAACAAGGAGAACCTCTGATTAGTCACAAAGAACCCACGTGACTCTATTGCCGAACCGGACAGCTGATATATCAAACACTGACAGGAAAAGTAAGAATACACGGAGGAGCGTTTTTTATACATAAAGGTACTGTGTGACATCTCTAATTGGAAACTTTTAAAGGAACTACAAAAAAGGAAAGACTGTGGGTAAACACCTGCTAGGAAAAGCCCTCTAATTAAAGCTTGCAACACTGTGTTTAATAAGACACACAGCATTTTGAAAACACTCATTACAGACTATCAATACAGAAAAGGCTTATCATTTTTTTTTTTTTTACCATTGGTTCATACTGGTGTATGAAAGCTAACTATACTTATCAATCTGCAATGGTTTATTGTTACTGTATCAACCTATCCTAGGGAAAGCTCTCTAATTAACCCCTTAATGACCGAGGACGTGCAGGGTACGTCCTCAAAAAAAAGGCAATTAACGCCTGAGGACGTACCCTGCACGTCCTCGGTGTGGAAAGCAGCTGGAAGCGATCCTGCTCGCTTCCAGCTGCTTTCCGGTTATTGCAGTGATGCCTCGATATGGAGGCATCCTGCAATAACGCTAGATGGCCATCCGATGCAGAGAGAGCCACTCTGTGGCCCTCTCTGCACCGGACATCGATGGCCGGTATCGTTGGTGGGTGGGAGCCGACTTGGGAGGCGGGTGGGCGGCCATCGATGGGCCGGGTAATGTAGAGGGGGGCGGGATCGGGGGCAGAGCCGATGGGGGCGCGCACGGGCGCGCGCGCGTGCACGGGGGCGGCGGGCGGGCGCGTGCACGGGGCGGGAGCGTGTGGGAACGCTACACTACAGAAAATATAACTGTATAAAAGTTTGAGAAAGGGGTATTTTAATGGGAAAAAAAATATAAATCGAAGGTATCTAGGAGGGGGTGGGGGGTTGGTCTTTGGTGGGGCAGGGTGCTACACTACAGAAAAGGGGAAAAATTTAAAAATCACCAATTTTATTCTAAACTGGGTACTGGCAGACAGCTGCCAGTACCCAAGATGGCGGCCATTAAGACAGAGGGGGAGAGTTAGAGAGCTGTTTGGTGGGGGATCAGTCAGTTTGGGGGCTAAAGGGGGGTCCTACAGAGCAGCATATGTAAATATGCCTTTTCTTTTTAAAAAAAAAAGCCCAAATATAGCTTTTATTTTAGTACTGGCAGTTTCTGCCAGTACTTAAGATGGCGGGGACAATTGTGGGGTGGGGGAGGGAAGAGAGCTGTTTGGGAGGGATCAGGGGGTCTGATGTTTCAGGTGGGAGGCTAAGCTCTACACTAAAGCTAAAATTAACCCTGCAAGCTCCCTACAAGCTACCTAATTAACCCCTTCACTGCTAGCCATAATACGTGTGATGCGCATTTAGCGGCCTAAGTACCAAAAAGCAACGCCAAAGCCATATGTGTCTGCTATTTCTGAACAAAGGGGATCACAGAGAAAAATTTACAACCATTTATGTCATAATTGCACAAGCTGTTTGTAAATAATTTCAGTGAGAAACAAAAAGTTTGTGAAAAAGGGAACTTTTTTTTTATTTGATCGCATTTGGCGGTGAAATGGTGGCATGAAATATACCAAAATGGGCCTAGATCAATACTTTGGGTTGTCTGCTACACTAGAATAAAGCTAAAATTAACCCTACAAGCTCCCTACAAGCTCCCTAATTAACCCCTGCACTGCTGGGCATAATACACGTGTGGTGCGCAGCGGCATTTAGCGGCCTTCTAATAACCAAAAAGCAATGCCAAAGCCATATATGTCTGCTATTTCTGAACAAAGGGGATCCCAGAGAAAAATTTACAACCATTTATGCCATAATTGCACAAGCTGTTTGTAAATAATTTCAGTGAGAAACCGAAAGTATGTGAAAAAGTGAACGATTTTTTGTATTTGATCGCATTTGGCGGTGAAATGGTGGCATGAAATATACCAAAATTGGCCTAGATCAATACTTTGGGATGTCTTCTAAAAAAAAATATATACATGTCAAGGCATATTCAGGGACTCCTGAAAGATATCAGTGTCCCAATGTAACTAGCGCTAATCTTGAATAAAATGGTTTGGAAATAGCAAAGTGCTACTTGTATTTATGGCCCTATAGCTTGCAAAAAAAGCAAAGAACATGTAAACATTGGTTATTTCTAAACTCAGGACAAAATTTAGAAAATATTTAGCATGGGTGTTTTTTAGTGGTTGTAGATGTGTAACAGATTTTGGGGGTCAAAGTTAGAAAAAGTGTGTTTTTTCCATTTTTTTCTCATATTTTATAATTTTTTTTACAATAAATTATAAGATATGATGAAAATAATGGTATCTTTGGAAAGTCCATTTAATGGCGAGAAAAACGGTATATAATATGTGTGGGTACAGTAAATGAGCAAGAGGAAAATTACAGCTAAACACAAACACCGCAAAAATGTAAAAATAGCCTTGGTCCCAAACGGACAGAAAATGGAAAAGTGCTGTGGTCATTAAGGGGTTAAAGCTTGCAACACTGTGTTTAATAAGACACACACCACTTTGAAACACCTGTTACATACTAACAACACAGAAAAGGCTTATCATTGTTTTCAATATTAATTCATACTAGTGTTTGAAAACTAACTCCTCTTATCAATTTATAGTGGTTTATTGTTACTGTATCAACTTATGCCTCTACTAATTTTTACTTTATTATATGCCCATCATCTAACCAATTAGCAGCTATTGGAATCTTTTCTATCAGAATTGTAGTTTTAAATTAGAATTGTAGTTTTTAATGCATTTATAACACCGGTGTTATTACGTTTTTAGAATCTAATTTTTTAGAACATTACTGTTTAATATTTTATTGCTATTAATGTCTGTAAGGAATTTTTATTTCTTAGTATGAACTTACTTAATAAATTAACATTATAACACTAATCTGCATACTATCCCTGTTTTTCTCATTTTTAATTAGGATCCATATTCTTTACCTAAAATCAAAATTTGTGAGGATCCCTAGTTCCCAGTACTAATTTAATCACAAATATATTTAACTATATTTATTTTTTTATTTTTTTTGCACCCCTACTTTTCACTACAACAATTATCATCCATACTGCACGTATACTATATACACAAAAGATCTACCTGGTGGCATAGAGTCACTTTAAACTTACTGCTCTAACACTAATTTCACACCTATTTACTCTCACAATTTAATTTTTATTTTTTTTACCTTACACAAACAAGGAGAAATGAGCATGTTTTAACTTTCATTAACACTTTCACTAAGCAGCTTTCCATGCAGCACACATTATATTATCACTGAAAAGATAGAAGATTATTATACTATTTTATTTTATCATCATACCTGAACCTCATATTATTGGTATTGTCTACCCTAACTAAAAGATTAACACTTTCATTAACACTTTCACTAAGTAGCTTTCTACGCAGCACACATTATATTACCACTGAAAAGATAGAAGATTATTATACTAATTTATTTTATCATCACACCTTGAACTTATTATTGGTATTCTTTACCCCAACTAAAAGATAGAAGATTATTATATTATTTTATTTTATTTTACCATTACACCTCATATAAGATTTAATATTGGTATTCTCTACACCAACTAAATATAAATTAATGCAGAGGTCTTAAGTTATATACATTTCCAGATTGCGGTTCAGCGCCCCTTCCTACCCCACTATAATTTCGTTTTTTCTAAAACTAAATACTTACCTATAAAATAAACCCTAAGATAGCTACAATATAATTAATAATTACATTATAGCTACTCTAAAACCCACCTGATCCCCCCTTAAAAAAACCTAATGCTACCCCATTGAAGATCACCCTACCTAGCCGGGCACCACTGGTCATCCGATGGGGCAGAAGAGGACATCTGGACCGGCAGAAGTCTTCATCCTATCCGGGCAGAAGAAAACATCCGGACCAGCAGACATCTTCATCCAAGCGGCATCTTCTATCTTCATCCTTCCGGCGATGGGTGGCTCCATCTTGAAGACCTCCGGCGCGGAACATCCTTCTAGGCCGACGACTACCCGACGAATGGCTGGTCCTTTAAATGACGTCATCCAAGATGGCGTCCCTCAAATTCCGATTGGCTGATAGGATTCTATCAGCCAATCGGAATTAAGGTAGGAAAAATCTGATTGGCTGATGTAATCAGCCAATCAGATTGAAGTTCAGTCCAATTGGCTGATTGGATCAGCCAATAGAATTGACCTTGCATTCTATTGGCTGATCCACTCAGCCAATCGGATTGAACTTCAATCCGATTGGCGGATTTTTCCTACCTTAATTCCGATTGGCTGATAGAATCCTATCAGCCAATTGGAATTCGAGGGACGCCATCTTGGATGACATCATATAAAGGACCAGCCATTTGTCGGGTAGTCGTCGGCCTAGAAGGATGTTCCGCGCCGGAGGTCTTCAAGATGGAGCCACCCATCGCCGGAAGGATGAAGATAGAAGATGCCGCTTGGATGAAGATGTCTGCTGGTCCGGATGTTTTCTTCTGCCCGGATAGGATGAAGACTTCTGCCGGTCCAGATGTCCTCTTCTGCCCCATCGGATGACCAGTGGTGCCCGGCTGGGTGAAGACAGCTCAAGGTAGGGTGATCTTCAATGGGGTAGTGGTTTTTTTTTTAAGGGGGGTGGGTTGTAATGTTGGGGGGGGTATTGTATTTATATTTTTTACAGGTAAAAGAGCTGATTACTTTGGGGCAATGCCCCGCAAAAAGCCCTTTTAAGGGCTGGTAAAAGAGCTGGTTACTTTGGGGCAATGCCCCGCAAAAGGCCCTTTTAAGGGCTATTTGTAATTTAGTTTAGGATAGGGAATTTTATTATTTTGGAGGGGGGGGTATTTTATTAGGGGGCTTAGATTAGGTGTAATTAGATTAAACCTTGTAATCTTTTTTATTTTTTGTAATTTAGTGTTTGTTTTTTTGTAATATAGTTTAGTTTATTTAATTGTATTTTATTTTAGATAATTGTAGTTAATTTATTTAATTAATTTATTGATAGTGTAGTGTTAGGTGTATTTGTAACTTAGGTTAGGATTTATTTTACATGTAAATGTGTAATTATTTAACTAGGTAGCTTTTAAATAGTTAATTACTATTTAATAACTATTGTACCTAGTTAAAATAAATACAAAGTTGCCTGTAAAATAAAAAATAAACCCTAAAATAGCTATAATGTAATTATTAATTATATTGTAGCTATCTTAGGGTTTATTTTATAGGTAAGTATTTAGCTTTAAATAGGATTAATTTATTTAATTATAGGAATATTTATTTAGATTAATTTAAATAATATTTAAGTTAGGGGGGGTGTTAGGGTTAGGGTTAGACTTAGGTTTAGAGGTTAATTCATTTAATATATTGGCGGCGGTGTAGGGGGGTAGATTAGGGGTTAATCAATGTACTGTAGGTGGCGGCGGTGTAGGGGGGGCAGGATAGGGGATAACAAATGTAATGTAGGTGGCGGAGGGCTCCGGGTGCGGCGGTTTAGGGGTTAAACAATTAATTTATTTCCGGCGGGGTCCGGGATCAGCAGGATAGGGGTTAATAAATGTAATGTAGGTGGTGGAGGTATAGGGGGCAGCAGATTAGGGGTTAATAGGTATAATGTAGGTGGCGGCGGGGTCCAGGAGCAACGGTTTAGGGGTTCATATATATATAGTTGCGGCGGGGGCTGGGAGCGGCGGTTTAGGGGTTAATAAGTATAAAGTAGGTGGTGGCGGTGTAGGGGGGGCAGATTAGGGATGTTTAGACTCGGGGTACATGTTAGGGTGTTAGGTGCAGACACTTCCCATAGAAATCAATGGGATATCGGGCAGCAGCGAACATGAGCTCTCCCTGCTGTCAGAGTCCCATCGATTTCTATGGGATCCGCCGCCTCCAGGTGAAAACCAGGTACGCTGGCCTGCAATAGTGGCGAGCGTACCTGCTAGTTCTTTGATAACTAGCAAAAGTAGTCAGATTGTGCCGAACTTGCATTCGGAAAATCTGTAGTGATGTAACCATCAATCTGTGTCAGACTGAGTCCGGCGGATCGTATGTTACGTCACAAAATTCTACTTTTGCCAGGCTCTAGGGCTTGATAACTACAGCGAATCAGCCTCGCCACAAATACGCTGCGGTTGACGGCTTGATAACTAGAGGCCATTGACTTTAAAACTGAATCTTCTACAAAATCTTTAATTAAGGAAAATAAAACAGCATTGTAATATACATTCATTATTTATTCTGCCTGCAGTAAGATGTCTCTAAATATAGTTTAGTTCCATTGCCTCCATTATACTTAAATCTGGTACATTTTACCTGAGCCTGCAAAATTCTACACAATGTAAAACACTGAACTGCTCTTGATTTGCAAACCCCTGCACATTGTACTAACTACTTGCAGCTTTAAAAAACATTAAGGGCTCCATTTAGAAAACAGCGAAGCTTGGTCCGGAGCACTTGCGGGGCAGGTTCACATATGCGAGTCTGCTTCCTGCAATGTAGGAAGCAAAGGTCATTAGAGCGCTGCTACCTACACTCTATGCAACCTCTGAGGTGGTGAGGGGAAATCACAGAGAGCTCTCTCGCTCTCGGTGACTGTCACTCCCTTCTCTCACACAATTGGTCGTGTGAGAGAAGTGACGGGCTTTACACGCTCACTTGAGAGTCTAATGAAACATACGGGCAGCAGATCCTGTTTGTCCACTGCTCGTATGTATTGAAGGTGAGCAGACAACTTCTCGAGTTGAGAAGATTGTCTGCTCGCTGTTTAGTACATGGAGGCCTAAACATTTATTTTGATTGCAAATCTTTTGCAATTAAGTGCTTAATTACTGTGTTATATACTATGCATATAACTGGCTTTAATGTCCATTTCATTTGAGCTTTTGGTTTTAACAAAGCAGGTAATTCCATATTGGGAATCAATAAATTGAGCTATTTAATAAAAATAGACAATGTGTTATAGCAGATAAAGTCACTAAAATAGTGGCCATCAGAGTGACAAAGAAGTTAGACAATATCTAAAGATAACATGTTACTATTTGACAAAGTCATCTACAGCCCAGAGCAAACACACACCCAGAGAATTGAGATCTATGTGCAATTCAACAGCAAAATGAGCACACAGGTTTAAAGGGGCATAAAGAACATTATAATTACAAATATCCTTTAGTAGTATTGCAATTTTTTAACATACCAGTGCGTTTAAAAAAAAAACCCAACCATTTGGAAACAATTAACACCTATGACATTAATTATTAGCTCTTGCAGTCCTTTTGGTACAATTGGTTAAGCAGCTGAAATAGTTGCACAAGTAAATACTTGTGTTTAGGCCACCACAAAAGAGGCAGACATGTCCTCTGGCTGAGAACCTTGTCCTCCACTCCGGTGCTTGATTAAATGGGTCTCCTTCTCCTGCATCAGTTGTTTTTCAATATCGTCCCCCCTACGAACCCATCAACACCTTTTGCCTTATTTGAAGGAGTCATTTCAGGCTTGTTTCTGTGGTTTAACACTCATTTAGAAAGCAAAACTTGCATTGTTTCACAGTATCTTTCTTATAACATCTGCTGAGGTCAATTAGGGACAAATATGTAGCGCATGCGCTTCCGATTCTCACAAATGGCAAACCCAAAATTTCAAGAATGAAATAACAGGAACATTCTGTAAAAATAATAAAAGTATATAGTAAAGTGTTTTTATAATTTATATTTAAATATTTTATATTACAATTTTCAATGTTTTCATTTTTTTTCTAGACAACAAACCCTTTAGAAATTCAAAGTCAATGAAAGTCTCATTTAACATGTGGCGGAAGCCTTTTTTTTTTTGTAAATTGTTGGGCATAATGCAACTTTGTAATAGCACTGCAGAATATATTGGTATTCTACAAAGAAATTAAAATAATAATAATATTAATGCTAAATAAAAATGAACTTCCTTATTTATTTATTCATTTTCCTGTTACGATAGATTAATTGATTAATTAATTGATCATTGCCATTGCAGAAAATAAGGCAAATCAAATTGTGTGCATGAGTTTACAATTAGATATGTATTAAAGGGACAGTCAAATTAAGAATTTGTATTGTTTTAAAAGATAGATAATCCCTTTATTACCCATTCCCCAGTTTTGCATACCCAATACGGTTATATTAATATACTTTTTACCCCTGTGATTACCTTGTATCTAAGCCTCTGCAGACTGCCCCCTTATTTCAATTCTTTTGACAGACTTGCATTTTAGCCAATCAGTGTTGACTCATAAATAACTCAACAATGAGCACAATACTATCTATATGGCTCACATAAAAACCTATCAAAATGCACTGAGATAAGAGTTGGCTTTCAAGGACTTAGAAATTAGTATATGAGCCTACCTAGGTTTAGCTTTCAAGAAAGAATACCAAGAGAAACAAGTAAAATGAAAAGTTGTTTAAAATTGCATGCCCTATCTGAACCCTAAACGTTTAATTTTGACTAGACTGTTCCTTTCAGTATCGTCTTTTCTACTAATAATACAAAACATTTCCTGATATATCTTCAGAAATCTGTTCAACACAAAGACAATAATCTAACTATACAAAATGACATGCTCTGCAATGTCTTGTATAGCTCAACCAAACCATTTTTAAATAAACGTTTCACAAAATCTGATCATAACAAATTATAAACACAATTTTTAAATGTAGTCTGAAATTAGTAACACTCACACATACACACTATCTTTGAGAGAACAGGGAGCACTATTGAAATAGTTTGAAAAATAGCTTTTGGCAAGAATAGTTATGGTTCCCTTGAGGACACAAGGAGATAAAGGTTTTTGAGTAGCCTAAGCTGCAAACTAGGTTAGAATTATTTGTATGTATGTATTATAACTGCCAGTAGGAAACTTTCAAAAGCAAAAAAATATTCTTCGCATAAGGTTTGTAGATGTATTTTTTTATGTTTAATTAAAGAGATTGGCAAAAACAATATTCAGTGCGTAATTATACATTTGATGACATTTCATAACAAATAACAAATCTTTTGTTAAAGGGACATGAAAGTTATGAAACCTAAAATCTTTCTTTCATGATTTTGTCAGAACACACAATTTAAAATGTATTCTCCAATTTACTTCTATGGTCAAATGTGCTTCATTCTTTTGTTGCCCTTTGTTGAAGGAACAACAATGCACTACTGGGAGCTAGCTGAACTCATCTGGTGAGCCAAATTAGGTATTAGATCCAACCTCCCATTCCAATTACCGCCCTATTTCCCTACTCCCTCTTGCCTCAAAGCTCCTCGAAAAGCTAGTTTACGCACGTCTATCCCATTTCCTTACACTAAACTCTCTTCTTGACCCACTGCAATCTGGATTTCATTCCCATCACTCTACAGAGACAGCAATTATCAAGGTTACCAATGACCTACTTACAGCAAAATCCAAAGGCCACTTCTCTCTGCTTATCCTCCTTGACCTGTCTGCAGCCTTTGACACTGTTGACCACCTTCTTCTGCTCCAAACCCTCCAATCCTTCGGCATCTGTGACACAGCTCTCTCGTGGTTCTCTTCCTATCTGACTAACCGTACATTTAGTGTAGCCTTCACCGGAGCATCCTCTGCCCCATTACCACTTTCTGTTGGGGTACCTCAAGGCTCTTTCCTTGGTCCCCTTCTCTTTTCAATCTACACGTCGTCACTAGGTTCCTTAATAAAGTCCCATGGGTTTCAATACCATTTGTATGCCGATGACACCCAAATCTACCTCTCTGCACCAGACCTACCTCCTTCCTTACTAACCCGTGTCACTAACTGTCTTTCTCACATCTCATCTTGGATGTCCTCTCACTACCTTAAGCTAAATCTCTCCAAAACTGAACTCCTTATTTTTCCCCCTTCTTCCAATGTCTCCACCCCCAAAATTTCTATAACTGTTGATAATTCCATCATTACCCCTACCCCGCACGCCCGATGTCTTGGGGTCACACTTGACTCAGATCTTTCCTTCACTCCTCACATTCAGTCCTTGGCTAAAGCCTGCCGCTTCCACCTTAAAAACATTGGTAACATTAGACATTTCTTTACACAAGATACAACCAAGATTTTAATCCACTCTCTCATCCTTTCCCGCCTCAACTATTGCAATTCCATCCTCCCTGGTCTACCTAGCTGCCGCATAGCTCCTTTACAATCCATTATGAATGACTCTGCCAGACTAATCTTCCTTACTCGTCGCTCTTCATCTGCTGCACCTCTCCGCCAATCCCTTCACTGGCTTCCTCTTGCCTCTAGGATTAAACATAAAATCCTCACCCTGACATATAAAGCTCTCAACTGCACTACTCCCCCCTACATCTCAGAACTTGTCTCTAGATACTCTCCCTCCCGACCCCTTCAATCAGCTCAGGATCTCCTCCTCTCCTCTCTTGTTACTTCCTCACATTTACGTTTACAGGACTTCTCCAGACTGGCCCCCATCTTGTGGAATTCCCTGCCTCGCTCCATAAGACTCTCCCCTAGTTTTAACAGCTTCAAGCACTCCCTAAAAACTCTACTATTCAGGGATGCATACAACCAACACTAACCTTTCCTAACACCATTGCTTTCCCCTTGAACCCCTTAGATTGTAAGCCTATGGGTCCATCTGTTTACAGATCACTTCATAAGAGCCGACTACAACAGTGAAACTCTTGGCAGGGCCCTCTACCCACTTGACCCCTACAAAAGCTATCCTGTACACCGACTATGTTTACAGCGCTGCGGAATCTGTTGGCGTTCTACAAATACCTGATAATAATAATAATATTAGGGATGTGCATGAAAATATTTAGGCTGATCCAAATGCCGAAGATGGTGGCCGCAAGCCGCATTCAGCAATTGTTGGAAACACAATTTATGCTTAACTGATAAATTATTTTCTTTCTTGGCAATGAGAGTCCACAAATTCATTCATTACCTATGGGAAATACTTCACCTGGCCACCAGGAGGAGGCAAAGACACCCCAAAAAAACATTACATATCCCTCCCACTTCCCAGGTTTCCAGGTCCCTTGAGCCCTCAGAGGGTCCCAAACGGCACCCCAGCCGGTCTAACTCACATCTGTTGTTAAAATCTTCCATGCTGGTCACAGGAAAAACATTCCCTGTGGCACAGGTTTCTGAGATAGCCACCAGGAGAGG
Source organism: Bombina bombina (assembly GCF_027579735.1). NCBI lineage: Eukaryota > Metazoa > Chordata > Amphibia > Anura > Bombinatoridae > Bombina > Bombina bombina. The sequence goes on along the minus strand of NC_069502.1, from coordinate 97,631,284 downwards.
GAGTCTCTAGCTGGATTTTTTTTTTTTTTGGACAGGTCTGAGTGGTTTCTATTCCACTGACAGAGCATACATAATTGTAGGGGTCTCAAATGAAAATGAGCAAATGTAATACATCCAAAGCTGCTACGATAAGACCTACTACCTCCATACATTGAGGAGTAGAATGAACAAGATGGCCTGAAGCTGCTCCCATTGTTGATCTGTGAGAAAGATATTCATGGTGACAGAGTCTATGATGGTCCCAAGGAAGCTCACTCTTGTGTTTAGAATGAGAGAACTTTTCTAGATTCACCTTTCAAACATGTAAACAAAGATACCAAAGTAGGCTCTCTTTGTGAGGGTTTGCTAAATGTAAAGATGGAGCTTGAACCAATATGTTGTTCAAGTATGGAGCTGAAGCAATCCCTTGTAGTCTGACTACTGTAAGAAGGGCTCCTAGAACCTTTGTAAAGATGCTCGGAGCTGTAACTAAACTAAATCATAGGGCTATGAACTGGTAGTGGTTTTCCAGGAATGCAAACCGAAGAAATTGATGATGGTCTCTGTGAATAGGGATGTGAAGATATTTATCCTTCAGATCTATGGTGGTCATGAACTGTCCCTGCTGAACTACAGGGAGAATGGACCTGATAGCTTATATCTTGAAAGAAGGAACCCTCAGAAATTTGTTTAGACACTTCATGTGGGATGGGATGAAAAGTTTGTTCCTTTTGGGAACTATAAGCAGATTTAAATAGAATCCCTTGTCCCCTTTCTGCCTAGGGAACTGGAACAATAATGCCCATGGATTCTAGATCTTCTACACATGTTTCTATTCAAAAATGCAATGTCTATGTAAATTGCTCCTAGGTCTCCTTAAGAGTAAAAGGGGGAAACCAGATATGGATTCCTTGCACACATGCCCTAGAGATATGCAACTGCACCTCACTGACAAGGTCCAAGAGAGGCCGGAATGTACGTCTGGGGTTTGTTGTTTGTTTTGTTCAGAGAAGAATTGCCTGGTATTTCGGTGCTGGACTGTCATTGGGCAGGATCAGACTGATATGCTACAGGATATTTTTTCTCTGTGAAAAGGCATAGTTTGCTAAAAGAGACTGCACCCTGAGTGGTACTGGCCTTGTGGACAAGCACAGAAGTTTTTCTAGCTATTGTTCTGTCTCAGTGAGTGCGTCTCTCTATTTTCTTGTTTTTTTTTATATGATACAAACCCCACTGGTGCTCTGAACAGCTGTGGTATTTAAAATGCTGGTGCACTGAGAATATCTAAAAATGCTTCACATGCACATGCAGAGAAAAATTATAATAAAACAGTGATTTTACTAGAAGCATTTTGCCAATGAATGTAGTTTGCAAATATGTTTTTATTAAAAAATACAATGTCTATGTGCATTTAATTTTTTACCAGAATGCCCATTTAATTAGAGAAGAGAATGACACAAGAAAAAAAATTAGCTTCATCTTTCTTTTAATCCCAGTCAGGATGAAAAATATCATGATCTTTGAGCACCTATAATTCTTACTTTGCTATGGAAAAAAAAACCCTAAACTGTGGGTGCTAAAAGGCGCATGAAAATTATGTGATATATAAATGGCCACCCACTATTCCAAATGAAGCATATAGTTGCTCCAGCAAGCATACCTGAGGAAAATTCATAGCATTTGCACAGGCATGTGTTTTGTTACAAGAAACAATAGAGGTTTACTTTTTTCAGTCCTTGGGCGCCATGTACTAAGGCGTCAATTTTTTCGCACACACCATATCGAATTAACCCGCCAGCATTCGCACCATGCGGATGGAACTTCGTTACACGAATGTACTAAAAACCAAGCCGTAAAATTTTCCGTCTATTGTGTGTCGAAGTTAATCGGATTATTGATAACTTTGAAGCTTCGTTCGGCGCGAAAGAGCAAAGTTAAAAAAAAAAGGATTAACATTTCTACCATGATAAAGATGATAATTTCACTGAGAATTAACTATGTTTTTGAGTTACATCTATCATCACAATCCATGACATAAACTAAATTTGACAATTATAATAATACTCTATTTAACATAACAGCCAAAAAATATAATTACCTAACAGCCATCCTTCAGACATCTCTCCCTCCTCAAACTTCCGATATAACCCAGACTGACGCAAGATATACAAATCATGGCAGGATCCAGGGAAGTTGGAACGGACACTGATTATTTTAATGTTATGGTCACACACCATCTGAACATTGAGGGAATGGTACTGTTTTCTGTTCCGGAAAACATCCTCACGTTCTCAGGATGGTTTGACTGCAACATGGGTGCAATCGATGGCTCCAAGTACATTGGGCATTCCGGCCATTCTATAAAAATTGGACTTCACAGATTGCCACTCTTCAGTAGTCGATGGAAGGCACATGTACCTTGGAAAGACGACCATCAATGCATCAATAACTTTGGTTCGGTGCCTCGAAAAAGCAGACTGGCTGATGCCAATTATAACGCTAGACACAGCTTGGAATGAACCGGTGGCAAAAAAGTGTAAGGCTGCCAACAGTTTTAATAGTCTGGGTATGGCTTGTGAACGCGCTGTCATAGGTTCCAGGTATTCTGCTATTTAATTGTAAAGTTCCATAATAGCTTCTCTGTCCAAACGGAATCTCTGGATAATCTCCCGATCAGAAATGCTTTCCAAACCCATACGTGGAAGGAAAACTCTAGGGACTCTAGGGACACTTTATAGATCATTAGTTAGGCCTCATCTTGAGTATTGTGTGCAGTTCTGGAGGCCATATCTTCAGAAGGATATTAACAAACTTGAATCTGTGCAAAGGAGGGCTACCAAAATGGTACATGGTCTAAAAAATAAAACTTACCAGGATAGGCTCAATGACCTAAATATGTATAGCTTAGAGGAGAGAAGGGAAAGAGGTGATATGATAGCAACTTTCAAGTACATTAAAGGGTTTAGTAAAACTGAGGCTGTGGGTATTTTACATAAAATGGAAAATTCAAGAACAAGGGGTCATGAGCTCAAGCTAAAGGGTAGTAGATTCAGGAGTAATTTGAGGAAGCACTTCTTTACAGAAAGAGTGATTGATTTATGGAATAAACTTCCTCAAGAGGTAGTAGCAACAAACACTGTGGGGGACTTTAAAAATGCATGGGACAAGCATAGGGCTATCCTACGAACTAGATAAGTTTATACTGTTAGGTAAGGTGGGGCAGACTTGCTGGGCCTATGGCTCTTATCTGCCGTCAATATCTATGTTTCTATGTTTCTATTCTACCTCTCCTTCTTTGCAATCCATTGTTGTCAACCGGTGCCTGTATAGCCCTTCTTCCTCATAATTGAATCAATCTGAAAAGAAACATGTGTAAAAGTGTCTCCATATTCATTCAGTGATCCAAAAACTGGTTTAGTAGTTGTGACTAACAGTGGCACTGACACTGGGAAGTTAGTTGTGGAGTTGGGATTTCTGTTTTTATTAGTGGTTGGAAGAAAATGGGAGTTTCCCTCTTTTTTTACTGGTAATAAGGACATGTTTTTTCTTTCTTTTTAGTAGCCAGGAGGGAGAAGAGGTTTATCTATGGGAGGAAATGGGATTTTCCCTCTGTCAGCTGCTGGGAGGTATATGGGGCTTCTGCCATTTTTAGTCGGAGGGAGCAGGAATTTCTCCTTTCTCCTTTTGTTAGCAAATGGGGGTTCCCCTTGCAGGGGTTTGCTTCTGTCAGTCACCAGATGGGAGCCCAGGTTTCACCAGCAAGAGATCTATTTATAGTAAAGTGTTTTTGTTTGTTTTATTTTTTTAATTTTGTATAGGGAATGTATATCAAAAGTCCTTAGTGCCATAGGCAGCATCCATATGGAATTTAGACCACATCTATATCTAGAAAATCTCTAAAGAAATAGTAAACACATCCACTTTATTAATTCGTAATTGGTATATGTTTATACAAAATTATCTGCAACTTTCTTGGGCGTACTCATGAATCTTGTATGCTGTATCAATCAACTATCCTTGATAAATCTGGGTTTTCTTTAATAATATAAAAGATAATGTATCTACTAAAAATAATGTATTTCAAAGAAATATGAACCTTGTTATGAATAACATTTAATTAAACACCATTAACGTATATTATTTTGTTTCTGTATTTTCTTAAATTTTTTTTCATGATTCAAAAATTCAAGTAGGCGGTAAGTTATTTGCATATTTTACATTCTCTCAAGTGACATTTTCAAATAAGTATGCAGTTCTACAGCATTTTGTCTTTAGTAGTTCGCAAGAAACTTCTTCACTGAAAAAAATATTTGTCACAATATTAATTACTCCCCTTAAAGAAAAAACTCACAATATTATACAATGGATGGGAAAATTGCTGAGTACAATATTAGTTTGTTTCTACTTTTTTTTTGAGGGGGGGATATTTTGCAAAAGTTTGTGGCTGCAATTACATTGTTGCCGATAATTGAGAGTTATATAATGGTACTAATTTCAGCTCACTTAACCCTGCACCTACACCCACTTTATATACTTTTGCATTTTGTTTTGACAGCGGGATAAAAACTAAGAAGGTGTAAAGGGAAATAAAACTCAAAGGGCCAGATTACAAGTGGAGCAATATTTGTACTCCATTCGTAATACCAGCACACGCAATTAGAAGTGAGCCGCACTGGTATTAGAAGTGAGCCGCAATGCGAATGTGACCTCACATTCACATTGCATGAAAGTTTTGAGTTCATAAGAGCGCACTTAAATAGGCTCCAATGGGAGCCTCGTTCTGATGCCATCAGACATGGCACAGAACTTAGCGCAGCAAAAGGGGTAAGTCGCTCAGCAATAGTCAGCAAATTTAAACTATATATGTATATGCTTAAATGCATATATATTTATGTGTCTATGGCCTAGATTTGGAGTTTTGTCGGTAACGACCCGAAAAACTAACGCCGGCTTTTTTCTGGCCGCACCATAAAAATAACTCTGGTATTGAGAGTCCACATAAAGGCTGCGTTAGGCTCCAAAAAAGGATCATAGAGCATTTTTAACGCAGCTTCAACTCTCGATACCAGAGTTGCTTACGGACGCAGCCAGCCTCAAAAACGTGCTCGTGCACGATTCCCCCATAGGAAACAATGGGGCTGTTTGAGCTGAAAAAAAACCAAACACCTGCAAAAAAGCTGCGTTCAGCTCCTAACGCAGCCCCATTGTTTGCTATGCGGTAACCCTTCCTACGTCTGCACTTAACACTCTAACATGTACCCCGAGTCTAAACACCCCTAACCTTACACTTATTAACCCCTAATCTGCCGCCCCCGCTATCGCTGACCCCTGCATATTATTATTAACCCCTAATCTGCCGCTCCGTAAACCGCCGCTACTTACATTATCCCTATGTACCCCTAATCTGCTGCCCTAACATCGCCGACCCCTATATTATATTTATTAACCCCTAATCTGCCCCCCACAACGTCGCCTCCACCTGCCTACACTTATTAACCCCTAATCTGCCTTCCCTAACATCGCCGACACCTAACTTCAATTATTAACCCCTAATCTGCCGACCGAATCTCGCCGCTATTCTAATAAATGTATTAACCCCTAAAGCTAAGTCTAACCCTAATACTAAAACCCCCCTAAGTTAAATATAATTTAAATCTAACGAAATTAATTAACTCTTATTAAATAAATTATTCCTATTTAAAGCTAAATACTTACCTGTAAAATAACTCCTAATATAGCTACAATATAAATTATAATTATATTATAGCTATTTTAGGATTAATATTTATTTTACAGGTAACTTTGTATTTATTTTAACCATGTACAATAGCTATTAAATAGTTAAGAACTATTTAATAGCTAAAATAGTTAAAATAATTACAAATTTACCTGTAAAAGAAATCCTAACCTAAGTTACAAATAAACCTAACACTAGACTATCAATAAATTAATTAAATAAACTACCTACAATTACCTACGATTAACCTAACACTACACTATCAATAAATTAATGAAATACAATTGCTACAAATAAATACAATTAAATAAACTAGCTAAAGTACAAAAAATAAAAAAGAACTAAGTTACAAAAAATAAAAAAATATTTACAAACATAAGAAAAATATTACAACAATTTTAAACTAATTACACCTACTCTAAGCCCCCTAATAAAATAACAAAGCCCCCCAAAATAAAAAAATGCCCTACCCTATTCTAAATTACTAAAGTTCAAAGCTCTTTTACCTTACCAGCCCTGAACAGGGCCCTTTGCGGGGCATGCCCCAAGAAATACAGCTCTTTTGCCTGTAAAAAAAAACATACAATACCCCCCCCCAACATTACAACCCACCACCCACATACCCCTAATCTAACCCAAACCCCCCTTAAATAAACCTAACACTAAGCTCCTGAAGATCTTCCTACCTTATCTTCACCATACCAGGTTCACCGATCCGTCCTGAAGAGCTCCTCCGATGTCCTGATCCAAGCCCAAGCGGGGGGCTGAAGAGGTCCATGATCCGGCTGAAGTCTTCATCCAAGCGGGGCAGAAGAGGTCTTCCATCCGATTGAAGTCTTCATCCAAGCGGCATCCATCCGGAGCGAAGCGGCAGCATCCTGAAGACCTCCACGGCGGAACATCCATCCTGGCCGACGACTGAACGACGAATGACGGTTCCTTTAAATGACGTCATCCAAGATGGCGTCCCTCGAATTCCGATTGGCTGATAGGATTCTATCAGCCAATCGGAATTAAGGTAGGAATATTCCAATCAGCTTGCATTCTATTGGCTGATCGGAACAGCCAATAGAATGCGAGCTCAATCTGATTGGCTGATCGGATCAGCCAATCGGATTGAACTTGATTCTGATTGGCTGATTCCATCAGCCAATCGGAATTCGAGGGACGCCATCTTGGATGACGTCATTTAAAGGAACCGTCATTCGTCGTTCAGTCGTCGGCCAGGATGGATGTTCCGCGGTGGAGGTCTTCAGGATGCTGCCGCTTCGCTCCAGATGGATGCCGCTTGGATGAAGACTTCAATCGGATGGAAGACCTCTTCTGCCCTGCTTGGATGAAGACTTCAGCCGGATCATGGACCTCTTCAGCCCTCCGCTTGGGCTTGGATCAGGACATCGGAGGAGCTCTTCAGGACGGATCGGTGAACCTGGTATGGTGAAGATAAGGTAGGAAGATCTTCAGGGGCTTAGTGTTAGGTTTATTTAAGGGGGGTTTGGGTTAGATTAGGGGTATGTGGGTGGTGGGTTGTAATGTTGGGGGGGTATTGTATGTTTTTTTTTACAGGCAAAAGAGCTGTATTTCTTGGGGCATGCCCCGCAAAGGGCCCTGTTCAGGGCTGGTAAGGTAAAAGAGCTTTGAACTTTAGTAATTTAGAATAGGGTAGGGCATTTTTTTATTTTGGGGGCTTTGTTATTTTATTAGGGGGCTTAGAGTAGGTGTAATTAGTTTAAAATTGTTGTAATATTTTTCTTATGTTTGTAAATATTTTTTTATTTTTTGTTACTTAGTTCTTTTTTATTTTTTGTACTTTAGCTAGTTTATTTAATTGTATTTATTTGTAGCAATTGTATTTAATTAATTTATTGATAGTGTAGTGTTAGGTTAATTGTAGGTAATTGTAGGTAGTTTATTTAATTAATTTATTGATAGTCTAGTGTTAGGTTTATTTGTAACTTAGGTTAGGATTTCTTTTACAGGTAAATTTTTAATTATTTTAACTATTTTAGCTATTAAATAGTTCTTAACTATTTAATAACTATTGTACCTGGTTAAAATAAATACAAAGTTACCTGTAAAATAAATATAAATCCTAAAATAGCTATAATATAATTATAATTTATATTGTAGCTATATTAGGATTTATTTTACAGGTAAGTATTTAGCTTTAAATAGGAATAATTTATTTAATAAGAGTTAATTAATTTCGTTAGATTTAAATTATATTTAACTTAGGGGGGTGTTAGTATTAGGGTTAGAATTAGCTTTAGGGGTTAATACATTTATTAGAATAGCGGCGAGATTCGGTCAGCAGATTAGGGGTTAATAATTGAAGTTAGGTGTCGGCGATGTTAGGGAGGGCAGATTAGGCGTTAATACTATTTATGATAGGGTTAGTGAGGCGGATTAGGGGTTAATAACTTTATTATAGTAGCGCTCAGGTCCTGTCGGCAGATTAGGGGTTAATAAGTGTAGGCAGGTGGAGGCGACGTTGAGGGGGGCAGATTAGGGGTTAATAAATATAATATAGGGGCCGGCGGTGTTAGGGGCAGCAGATTAGGGGTACATAAGGATAACGTAGGTGGCGGCGCTTTGCGGTCGGCAGATTAGGGGTTAATAAGTGTAGGCAGGTGGAGGCGACGTTGAGGGGGGCAGATTAGGGGTTAATAAATATAATACAGGGGTCGGCGGTGTTAGGGGCAGCAGATTAGGGGTACATAAGGATAACGTAGGTGGCGGTCGGCAGATTAGGGGTTAAAAAATTTTTTTTCGAGTGTCGGCGATGTGGGGGGACCTCGGTTTAGGGGTACATAGGTGTTATGGGTGTTAGTGTACTTTAGAGCACAGTAGTTAAGAGCGTTATAAACCGGCGTTAGCCCAGAAAGCTCTTAACTACTGACTTTTTTCCTGCAGCTGGAGTTTTGTCGTTAGATGTCTAACGCTCACTTCAGAAACGACTCTAAATACCGGAGTTATAAAAATCCCATTGAAAAGATAGGATACGCAATTTACGTAAGGGGATCTGCGGTATGGAAAAGTCGCGGCTGAAAAGTGAGCGTTAGACCCTATTTTGAGTGACTCCAAATACCGGCGGTAGCCTAAAACCAGCGTTAGGAGCCTCTAACGCTGGTTTTCACGGCTACCGCCAAACTCCAAATCTAGGCCTATATGTGTATTTACTGGGAACACACAGTTTCAATGCGTTCCCCCCTGCTTCCTTTAGACCCCAAAATACTGCCTAATGCAGTTATATTAAATAAAAAATAAAGATGCTACCATTTATTATTTTACAAAAGGAACCTCAAATTTTATTTTGGGAGAAATTGGGGGACATTTTTAAAATTAAGGTCTGAGCTATTAGAGCACTAATAGCTACCGCAAGCTTGCGGTAGCATTAACCAGCCACTTGTAATGGCTGGTTATTTAATTTGCGCCTGTAAACGGGCAAAATTGCTCTTTTACGGGCGCATGTTAAATAAGCACGCCACCCAAAATGTATATTTTATGATTCAGAAAGAACATACAATTTTAAACAACTTTACAATTTACCTCTATTATCACATGTTCTTTGATTTCTTATTATCCTTTGTTGAAAAGCAGGAAGGTAAGTTCAGGCGTGTGCACGTGTCTGCAGCACTATATGGCAGCGGTTTTACAATAATGTTATACATAAGCAAGAACACTAGATGGCAGCACTTTTTCTTGTCATGTAGTGATCCAGAATAACATGAGAATTAAGCAAATGTGATAATAGAACTAAATTGGAAACTTTTTTGAAAATGGCATGCTCTGTCTGAATCATGAAAGGAACATGTTGGGTTTCACGCCCCATTAAGCATAAATTGCTTTTATAAAGTCCATAGGTAGTGAGCGGGGACTGATAGCTAAAATTATATTTAGAAACTACGACCACAACATCATCAAGAAATTATGATTCTTGACAAAGGCTTGCAGTCACAGAGACGAAACGCGTAGAGGAGAACCAGCTCCAGCTCATAACTCTTTACTAACTGGCCAGTTAGCATGAATACTGGCACTCCCAGGACCTCCAACACTGTGAGTAACAAACGCTATAGGAGCAGAACACTCACAATAGTCGTTAGGAGGTTTGCTAATATTGGATAAGCACTGATTTCCTTCGAGAGGTGAGAATTGAATTCACAGTAAACAAGGAGACAAGCATAAGGATTAGTTGCTGAGAAAACCCGCCATATCCGGTAAGAGTCTAAGGACGCCGCTACTATCAGAGCGAGCCTGGCTAAGAAAATACAAACCACCTTACTAAACATACAACCCATGGATACACCGCCATATTACACAATGGGAAGGAATACTTTGATCTAAAGGGACATTGGAAAGCTATATTTTTCTTGAATTCAAGCCCCGGCTTAAGCTTGAGAGAATCCCCACTCAGAAAGAGTAAATCAGTAGTTACTGACACAGTTCGAAGGGACATCCATATAAAAGCCGTTTTCTATTTTTCATTCAGTCGCATTATTACACGGTTTTGAAAAGTGTTGCCAACAAAGTGCACAGTGTTACATTCTGAATAGTAACCACAAATCAAGGCGCACATTGTGACTTTATAAACCTTATCTGCAACCTATTAATATCATATAAAAACGTGGAATACACCCAATGTTATATTTTAATTGATACTACTAACATCACATATATTTTTCATGGCACAAGAATTTTTTAAGCAACAACTATTTTATTTGTTGACATCCCCTTTTTTTGTTTAAAATATATATATATTTTTTGCTGCAGCCTTTTTTCAGAGCCTTGTTGTGTCAAATGAATAATGCATGAGTCATAGCGAATCATGTCCGTCCGACATCGCTAAATGCCGATAGCATACGCTGTTGGCATTTAACATTGCACAAGCATTTCTAGTGAGAAGTGTGTATGTTTATGTTTTATTTAAATAGTATAGCATAGAACTGAATGAAGAGCTCAACTATTTGAGCCTTTTTTATTTTCAAAGGCTCAGTGCTCCAGCGTTTACCGACATTAATTTTATTGTGCGCCCCCATATAAATCTATTATGTGACAGATTTAACACACGAGAACTGTGCAACATGCACATTTTATTGTGCACTAAAATATTGTGTGAGCGATAAAAAATAACTGGATTTATGAACTAATGAGTATTATGAGCACAAAAAAAGAAACCGTATTCATCGAGTAATAGCACTGTTTTGTGCTTCTCTAATCTCTAGGTCACAGTAATAAGTAAAGAGACTGAGAATATTCATTGTATTAACAAGTTATTAACTAGATAAGTAATTTAAACAATGAATACTATTAAAAAAAAATACTAAATTATTAAAGGGACATTACATTTTTTTTAAGCTAAATGCCACTTTATTTTTGTTGAGTTGAAACTGTTTAATTTGATTTTTAAAGTTTAGGAAGTGAAATAGGAAGTGATAGTTTGTCTCTTACGATACAGTACCATAGCGACATATTGCTCATTGGCTGATAAGCACAGCTTCTTAAAGGGACAGTCTACACTAAAATTGTTATTGTTTAAAAAGATAGCTAATGCCTTTACTAACCATTCCTCAGCTGTGCACAACCAACATTGATATATTAATATACTTTATAACATTTAAACCTCTAAATTTCTGCTTTTTTTCTAAGCCACTATAGACAACCTCTTATCACATGCTTTTGTGTTTGCTTTTCACAACAGGAGACTGTTGGGTTCATGTGGGTCATATAGATAACATTGTGTTCATGCCCGAGGAGTTATTTAAGATTTAGCACAACACAGTACTAAATCCATCCACAGAAAACCCCAGCATCCTGTAACTGTTTTGAACTTAGACCTTATCCCAGTACATCATTACTTTAATGTAATGGTGAAACCAGCATGGGATAGAAACACCCCTTGGGATGTTGCAATAAAGTTTCAATGCAGGGGGAGGTTTTAACCAACAGGTCTAAAAGCTGATTCAGAAACTTCCTGCTCCTTTTTTCCTTCTGACTTGAAGACAGGAGTTATGGGTGATGGGGTTTTTTCAGAGTTACATATGACTTCCTTAAGCTTGCTCATAGCTACCATAATTTTGGACTCCCTCTCTTTTCAGCCATCTCTGATGGCTTTGGAGCCCCTATTAGGTTGGAGCATCTTTCTTTACCCTCAAATGGTACCTGGGATGCCCCTCCCCTAGGTCTGTAGGCTAAGAAAACTCCGGAATTCCCTCTTGTCTAATTTATGGGACAGAGTTAAGCTTTGACGCTGATCCAGGTGACTTCTGACCTCTTGAAGTTCTATGGAGTTAGAACTCACTTGCTGCAATACTTTTTGTTAAAAGGTTTCAGGCCAGATTATGAGTGGAGCACAAATTAACACTCCCACTTGAGTGTTTATTGCGCTAGAAGTAAGATTTTTGCGCTTGTTGGGTCGTACTCATATTACGAGTTCAAATTAAACAATTTTTGATCTAGCGATAATCCAATGAGCGCAAAATTAGAGTGTTAGAATATCACGTGCATGTTCACATATTCCCCCATAGAAGTCAATTGAGAGAAAAAAATTGGGGGGAAAAAAACAACTCTCGTGCTAAACCAACATGAAAATATAAATATTTTACATTTCAATGTTCTTTACATAACAGAATATGTTCTATTTATTCACAAATACATATTTCTACATATATCTGATGGTATTTTGGTACAATATATATTTATACATATATATAAAGATGATTATATATAGGTATAGATAACATAATATACAGATAAATATATCTATTTAGAAATACTTAGAACATATTCCACCATGTGCAGAACATTGGAATGTATAATATTTACAGTAAATACATAATTAAAACCTTTATTAAATATGAATATTGCATAAATATACTTTTACATGTTTTCACCAAACAGTTAACCAGAGCTCTGAAGAAACTGCTTTTGATGTGTTTTTGTAATAGTTTATTTTTAAAATGGTTAAGTTCTTGGGTTATTTTTTTTACCAGAGATGGGCCACACAGGCCTTTAATCCCTTATGCAAACTAGAGATAGGATAGATACAGCAAGATAAATCCCACATGGTCTCATTAGACCTCATCAGCACATAACAGATTTGTATGGTGAAGCTGGTACAGCGTATCCATTCCAGTCTCCAATAATGTTATAATGAGTAAAAAGATATAAACAATTAAAACCTTCTCCCATTATGAGTATAGTGACACATAATATGTTATTGAACAGCACAACTTGCTTGTCCCCACACAGAAAACCTCAGCAAAGAGGATTTCTACTGTAGCCGAGTATTGTGGGTAAGGATATGCAAATGAGTGTCACAAAAAAACTTTAGCACATTTTAATTTGCCCTTATATAGATGCTATAAAGGAAAAAAAATACTGACCCTTTAATTATTATGTTTTGCATAACAAAAAATGTGTGTTCTCAACAGTTTTTATGAGCAACAGTCCTGCTATTTGCTGCATTACAAATGTGTTTGCACAGAAAATTTAACATATTTATACACATACGCTGTCGGCATTAAACATTGAAATGCCGAGGCGGAGCTTCTGGGTAGCAGCCAAGATGGCTGCTCTTTACAATGGCTGCAAGAGCTAGCTGATGAACCCACTGCTTATCATCTACTATAATAGGCATCTGCCTTCCTACTTTACATTTCCAGACTCTATAGTACTTGCTGAACAGAATAAGCCGAGTTCTGGAAAGAAAATTCTTGCAATATCTGAACAGAAGGGTTTGCAGTGGTGGTCATTATACAACAGAAGCCTTCACATACACCCGCCCAGGAGATTAGATCATGGTGACAGGATTACACTGCATGATTAGGCCTTAAAAGACTCTAATGTGTGGAGGATATGTTTACCTGGTGAGCATGGAGGCTTAATATAATTTCACATTTATCTGTTACAGATCTACAACATGGCGCCTAATTCTAAAGACTTACTGCTCGCGCTGATAGACCGGATGGACCATTTTGCTGCAGTGCTTTCAGCAGAAATCAAGCTGGCGTTTTCGTCCACCTCAGCAATAGAATACATCCAAGAATTGCCGGAGCTGAGCGATACACAGGAGCGATCATTTGGGGCACATGAGACCCTCCTGCTGGTAAGAGAGCCGAGCACTGATCTATCACTGAAACTTTTTGGGACTCTGACTTCACACAGTCACAAACTGCAGCCGGGATATCCACCTACAGAACTCTGCCCGATGCCAAATGATTGCTATGAACAAAGTTTGGGATTATATGGTAAGACACCTACCTAAAAGTGTATATGGCAGGATACTTTACCTCGACTCCAGATCATTCGAAGACATAGTCTTTACAGAATAACAGTACTGTGTGATACTGCTCATGGGCTGCGCTCATATTGCTCTGAGCTGATGGCATGGATGTCGCTGTGGGATCCGGGCGGCTCATTAGGCTAATATTGTTGACAGATTAATAACGCCCTCATGAAGACACCCACTTTAACAGCTAACACAATATATTGTTTGCCAGAGACGGTAGTTCTCTTGTTTTACATGGACTTTACCAAGTTTATATATGGAACTTTTTTTATGTTTCGTTTGCTCCTTAGCTGCTAAGGTTTATAGCACTGAAGCCCATATTGCCTCCCGGCGGACTTTGGAACTGAGTTTGGGAGAACGGATACTTTAGTATAAGTTTTTAATCTGTATGTTGTTCCCTAATATGTTCTATTATATAGGTAGTAGCAGTTAAGGTATATGCCTAAGTATTATTTGAATATATTCTAGACCATTTTCATTGAGATTTAAAACAAGGATTCTGAGATGGATAGAACTACTTGCACAGGTTGTACTGGGAAACAATATAAGCAAATACCCTCACTAAAGGAGTCTTTTATACAACTTTATATCAAGCTGCCTAGTGCTATATTAATTACACAGAGTTCCTGTGAGAATATCTAACACAAGAATGTCATGCTCCAGATTATGTAGTAGTACATAGAGGTCTCCTACTTATTGGTGCTTCACCTCACAATGTAACTTAACCCAGTATTGCCCAGTAATTTTTCCACTGTTGTCTGTGGCCGAGGCAACTGGATATATCCTTTTTTCTTCTTTATTTACGTGGGCATTTGATATCCCTAATTTGTTAATGGGGTGGCACTAGAGTAGTGAAGATTGTCCTTACCTCCTTACCAATACGAGTGCTACTGGTAGTGATGGATTTGAAACAACCAGTCTAGGAGCTAAACAATTATAGTAGTTTACTCTGTCTCATTGGGTACCTGACCATCACACCCCTAAATAAAGTCTCAGCCTTTCCGCTACTTAAGATCCACGAGCCTGCAGTTCCACTACTCACTATACACAGGCTCCGAACAGCGCACAATTTTTATTATAGCCTCCAATATACAATACCATTTTATATATGTCTATCCACATTTACTATGCTCTAATCCCTGTTACTTGTATAAATTTATAGGATTTATCCCTAATATTGCATGATAATCTCTTATATACTATATTGACTTAAGCGGTGTTAACCTGCTGATAAATACACCGTTTAAGGGGCATTTGGATCCTAAGGGGTTCAAAATATGACTTTCTTTCATGTAATTGGCAAGAGTCCATAAGCTAGTGACGTATGGGATATACAATCCTACCGGGAGGGGCAGAGTTTCCCAAACCTCAAAATGCCTATAAATACACCGCTCACCACACCCACAATTCAGTTTTACAAACTTTGCCTCCTATGGAGGTGGTGAAGTAAGTTTGTGCTTAGATTCTACGTTGATATGCGCTTCTCAGCATTTTGAAGCCCAATTCCTCTCAGAGTACAGTGAATGTCAGAGGGATATGAAGGGAGTATCACCTATTGAATGCAACAGATTTCCTCGTGGGAGATCTATTTGATAGGTTCTCTCTGTTATCGGTCGTAGAGATTCATCTCCTACCTCCCTTATTCAGATCCATGATATACTCTCATATTTCTTTACCTCTACTGATAACTGTTTCAGTAATGGTTTGGCTATCTGCTACATGTGGATGGGTGTCTTTCGGTAAGTATGTTTTCACTACTTAAGACACTCTCAACTATGGTTTGGCACTTTATGCCTTAATATAAAGCTCTAAATATATGTATTGTACTTATATTTGCCATGAGTCAGGTTTATGTATATTTCCTATTGCAGACTATGAGTTTCATATTTGGGAAAAAACATATTTAGGACAATGTTTTCGTACCTGGTGTATAGTCTTTTCTCAATTGACTGCTTTTTCATTAAATTTCGCAGGCAAAATTAGCCTCGCAAGGGCGCGAAATGCCAAAGTATATTGCGTCATTCTTGGCGCAATAATTTTTTTGGTGCAAAGGTACGTCTGACACAAATTCGTCATTTCTGGTGTCTTAGTTGACGCCAAATTCCTTGCACAAGGTTGCGTCTTCAATGATGCGAGTGTGTCATTTCCGGATGTTGTTAGCGGCAAAACATTGGCGCCAAACAGTTTCATTGTTTAAAGCCCCATTCCTAAATGCCTCTTGCCTTTTTTTCAAAGACAGAAGGCTATGCTGTTTGCATTTTATCCGATTCCTGAAACTGCCATATAAGGAAATTGATCATTTTGCTTTATATGTTGTTTTATCTCTTATATTTGCAAGATGTCTCAATCTGATCCTGTCTCAGAAATCACTGTTGGAACCCTGCTGCGTGATAACAGTTCTACCAAAGCTAAGTGCATTTGTTGTAAATTTGTGGAGATTTTATCTCCAGCTGTGGTATGTAATAGTTGTCATGATAAGCTTTTACATGCAGAGAATGTGTCCATCAGTAATAGTACAATTCCCGTTGTTCTTTCAACATCTAATGTACATGATATACCTGTGAATATAAAAGATTTTATTGCTGATGCGATTCAGAAGGCTTTGTTTGCCATCCCGCCTTCTAATAAAAATAAAATGTCTTTTAAAACTTCTCATAAAGTTGATGACATTTCAAATGACGGACAACATAATGAATTATCTTCTTCTGATGAGGATATATCTGATTTAGAAGATCCTTCCTCAGATATTGACACTGACAAATCTACTTTTTTATTTAAAATGGAGTATATTCATTCCTTGTTAAAAGAGGTGTTGATTACATTGGATATTGAGGAAACTAGTCCTCTTGATATTAAAACTAGGAAACGTTTAAATTCTGTTTATAAACCTCCTGTGGTTACTCCGGAGGTTTTTCCAGTTCCTGATGCTATTTCTGATATGATTTCTAAGGAATGGAATAGGCCTGGTATTTCTTTTATTCCTTCTTCAAGGTTTAAAAAAAATCATATCGTTTGCTAGCAGTTAGATTGGAGTTTTGGGAAAAGATCCCTAAAGTTGATTGGGCTATTTCTACTCTTGCTAAATGTACTACTATTCCTATGGATGATAGTACTTCTTTTAAAGACTCTTTAGATAGGAGACTTGAATCCTATCTAAGGAAAGCAGCTTATTTATATTATGGATATCTTCTATGGCTGATGTTGCAGCTGCATCAACTTTTTGGTTGGAAAGCTTAGCGCAACAGGAAATGGATCCGGATTTCTCTAGCATTGTTCGCTTGCTTCAACATGCTAATAATTTTATCTGTGATGCCATTTTTGATATCATCAAAATTGATGTTAAATCTATGTCTTTAGCTATTTTAGCTAGAAGAGCTTTGTGGCTCAAATATTGGAATGCTGACATGGTATCTAAGTCTAGATTAATATCTCTTTCTTTCCAAGGTTATAGGTTATTTCATTCTCAATTGGATTCAATTATTTCAACTGTCACTGGGGGGAAGGGAGTTTTTTTTTGCCTCAGGGTAAAAGACCTAAGGGTAAATCTAAAGCTTCTAACCATTTTCGTTTCTTTCAACAAAATAAGGGACAGAAACCTAATCCTTCCCCCAAAGAATCTGGTTCCAATTGCAAAGCTTCTTCAAGTTGGAGTAAATCCAAACCATTTAAGAAATCAAAACCAGCCTCCAAGTCTGCATGAAGGTGCGGCCCTCATTCCAGCTCCGCTGGTAGGGGGCAGATTAAGATTCTTCCAAAACATTTGGGCAGATTCTGTCCAAAATCAATGGATTCAGAGTATTGTCTCTCAAGGGTACCGAATAGGATTCAGAATAAGACTTCCTGTGAGAAGATTTTTTCTCTCACACATCCCAGCAAATCCAGTAAAGGCTCAGGCTTTTCTGAAGTGTGTTTCAGACCTGAGGCTTTCAGGGGTAATCTTACCAGTTCCGTTTCAGGAACAGGGTCTGGGGTTTTATTCAAATCTATTCATTGTCCCAAAGAAAGAAAATTCATTCAGGCCTGTTCTGGATCTAAAAATTTTGAATCGTTATGTAAGAGTGCCAACTTTCAAATTGATGGCTATAAGGACTATTCTGCTTTTTGTTCAGCAAGGGCATTATATGTCAACAATAGAATTACAGGATGCATATCTTCATATTCCAATTCATCCAGACCACTATCAGTTTCTGAGGTTCTCTTTTCTAGACAAGCATTACCAATCTGTTTCTCTTCCATTTGACCATACCAACAGCTCCAAGAATCTTTTCAAAGGTTCCCGGTGCCCTACTCTCTGTAATCAGAGAACGGGGTTTTGTGGTGTTTCCTTATTTGGACGATATCTTGGTACTAGCTCAGTCTTTACCTTCTGCAGAATCTCACACAAATCAACTAGTCTTGTTTCTTCAAAGACATGGTTGGAGGATCAATTTACCAAAAAATTCTTTGATTCCTCAGACAAGGGTCACCTTTTTAGGTTTCCAGATTGATTCAGCGTCCATGTCTCTAACAGACAAGAGATGATTAAAATTGGTTTCAGTTTGTCTGAACCTTCAGTCTCAATCATTCCCTTCAGTAGCTATGTGCATGGAAGTTTTAGGTCCCCTTTGCTCATTTTCATATGAGACCTCTCCAGCTTTGTATGCTGAACCAATGGAGCAGGGATTATACAAAGATATCACAATTAGTATCCTTAAATCCCAATGTCCGACTCTATCTGACTTGGTAGTTAGATCACCATTGTATAGTTCAGGGGGCCTCTTTTGTTCATCCAACCTGAACTGTGATCACAACAGATGCAAGTATTTCAGGTTGGGGAGCTGTCTAGGGATCTCTGACAGCACAAGGGGTTTGGAAATCTCAAGAGGCGAGATTACCAATCAATATTCTAGAACTCTGTGCTATTTTCAAGGCTCTTCAGGTTTGGCCTCTTTTGAAGAGAGTACCGTTCATTTGTTTTCAGATAGACAATGTCACAACTGTGGCATATGTCAATCATTAGGGTGGGACTCACAGTCCCCAAGCTATGAAAGAAGTATCTTGGATACTTGCTTGGGCGGAATCCAGCTCCTGTCTAGTTTCTGCAGTTCATATCCCAGGTATAGACAATTGGGAAGCGGATTATCTCAGCCGTTAGACTTTACATCCGGGGGAGTGGTCGCTCCATCCAGATGTGTTTTCTCAGATTATTCAGAAGTGGGGTCTTCCAGAAATAGATTGGATGGCTTCTCATCTAAACAAGAAACTTCCCAGGTACCTGTCCAGGTCCAGGGATCCTCAGGTGGAGGCAGTGGATGCATTAGCAGTTCCTTAGTGTTACCAACCTGCTTATATCTTGCCGCCTCTAGTTTTTCTTCCAAGAGTGATTTCCAAGATCATCATGGAACATTTGTTTGCTTTGCTGGTAGCTCCAGCATGGCCTCACAGGTTTTGGTATGCAGATCT
The DNA here is from genome assembly GCF_027579735.1 of Bombina bombina. NCBI lineage: Eukaryota > Metazoa > Chordata > Amphibia > Anura > Bombinatoridae > Bombina > Bombina bombina. The sequence continues at coordinate 97,611,839 of NC_069502.1, read as the reverse complement.
TGTTTGGATGTCCAGTTGCCAACCTTGACCACTTCCATTAAGGCCAGACCTTCTGTCTCAAGGTCTGTATTTCCATCAGGATCTCAAATCATTAAATTTGAAGGTAGGTATGGAAATTGAACGCCTAGTGCTTAGTCATAGAGGTTTGTCTGACTCAGTGATTAATACTATGTTACAGGCTCATAAATCTGTTTATAGGAAGATTTATTATCAAGTTTGGAAAATTTTTATTTCATGGTGTTCTTCTCATAAATTCTCCTGGCATTCTTTTAGAAGTCCTAGAATTTTACAGTTTCTTCAGGATGGTTTGGAGAAGGGTTTGTTTGCAGGTTCCTTGAAGGGACAAATCTCTGTTCTTTCTGTTTTATTTCACAGAAAGATTGCTAAGCTTCCTGATATTCACTGTTTTGTACAGGCTTTGGTCCGTATGAAGCCTTTCATTAAATCAATCTATCCTCCTTGGAGTCTTAATTTGGTGTTGAAGGCTTTACAGGCTCCTCCGTTTGAGCCATGCATTCTTTGAACATTATACTGCTTTCTTGGAAAGTGTTGTTCCTTTTGGCCATCTCTTCTGTTTCCGAATTATCTGCTCTTTCTTGTGTATCTCCTTTTCTGATTTTCCAACAGGATACAGCAGTTTTGCGGACTTCATTTACATTTTTACCTAAGGTTGTGAATTCTAACAACATTAGTAGAGACATTGTTGTCCCTTCTTTGTGTCCTAATCCTAAGAATTCTTTGGAGAGATCCTTACATTCTTTAGATGTGGTAAGAGCTTTGAAATATTATGTTGAAGCTACTAAAGATTTCATAAAGACTTCTAGTCTATTTGTTATCTTTTCTGGTTCTAGGAAAGGTCAGAAGGCTTCTGCCATTTCCTTGGCATCTTGGTTAAAGCTTTTGATTAATCAGGTTTATTTGGAGTCTGGTCAGGCCCCACCTCAGAGAATTACAGCTCATTCTACTAAATCAGTCTCCACTTTGTGGGCTTTTAAGAATGAAGCTTCAGTTGATCAGATTTGCAAAGCAGCAACTTGTTCTTCTTTGCATACATTTACTAAATTCTACCGTTTTGGGGCACGATCCGATATACCCCGCAGGTTTCGGCACAAGCGTGGAAACCTGCGCCGCCCGTAGTTTCAGCTCGCACAATGAGCTATCACTTATACGACACCAGCAGTTGCTAAAGTGCCGTAAGTCTGACAAACTAGCGATGTCCAGAAATCTGCGTAAGTACAAAGTTCTGGAGTCGCCAGTGACTTACGGCACTTTAGAAACTGCCGCCGCCTACAAAAACTGACTAAAGTATTAAATCTCCCGTTACTGTCTAACACGCCTCCCAAACATAGCCCGACATGTATACCCTTCTATCCGCAATCCCCCCTCTCACTCCTAACAATAAATATATTAACCCCTAAACCGCCGCTCCTGGACCCCGCCGACACCTATATTAACTGTATCACCCCCTAATGTGAGCCCCCTACACCGCCGCCACCTATATTATATATCTAACCCCCTAATGTGAGTCCCCTACACCACCGCCACCTATATTATATATCTAACCCCTAATGTGAGACCCCTACACTGCCGCCACCTATATTATATATCTTACCCCCTAATGTGAGCCCCCTACACCGCCGCCACCTATATTATATATCTAACATTCTAATGTGAGCCCCCTACACCGCCGCCACCTATATTATATATCTAACCCCCTAATGTGAGCCCCCTACACTGCCGCCACCTACATTAACTATATTACCCCCTAATATGATCCCCCTACCCCGCCGCCACCTATATTAAAATTATTAACCCCTAATCTAATCACCCTACCCCGCCGCCACCTATATTAAAATGATTAACCCCTAATCTAATCCCCCTACACCACCGCCACCTATATTAAAATGATTAACCCCTAATCTAATCCCCCTACACCGCCGCCACCTATATTAAAATTATTAACCACTAAAACTAAGTCTAACCCTAACACCCCCTAACGTAATTATTATTAAAATAAATCTAAATAATATTAATAATATTAACTAAATTATTCCTATTTAAATCTAAATACTTACCTATAAAATAAACCCTAAGATAGCTACAATAACACAATTTATGCTTACCTGATAAATTTATTTCTCTTGTGGTGTATCCAGTCCACGGATCATCCATTACTTGTGGGATATTCTCATTCCCAACAGGAAGTTGCAAGAGGACACCCACAGCAGAGCTGTAATATAGCTCCTCCCCTAACTGTCATAGCCAGTCATTCGACCGAAAACAAGCCGAGAAAGGAGGAACCATAGGGTGCAGTGGTTACTGTAGTTTAAATTTAAAAATTACCTGCCTTAAAATGACAGGGCGGGCCGTGGACTGGATACACCACAAGAGAAATAAATTTATCAGGTAAGCATAAATTGTGTTTTCTCTTGTAAGGTGTATCCAGTCCACGGATCATCCATTACTTGTGGGATACCAATACCAAAGCTAAAGTACACGGATGAAGGGAGGGACAAGGCAGGAACTTAAATGGAAGGAACCACTGCCCGTAAAACCTGTATCCCAAATATAGCCTCTGAAGAAGCAAAAGTATCAAATTTGTAAAAGTTTGAAAAAATATGAAGCGAAGACCAAGTTGTCGCCTTGCAAATCTGATCAAAAGAAGCCTCATTTTTAAAGGCCCAAGTGGAAGCCACAGCTCTAGTGGAATGAGCTGTAATCCTTTCAGGAAGCTGCTGTCCAGCAGTCTCATAGGCTAAGCGGATTAAGCTTCTTAGTCAAAAAGAAAAAGAGGTTGCCGAAGCCTTTTGACCTCTCCTCTGTCCAGAGTAGACAACAAACAAAGCAGATGTTTGACGAAAATCTTTAGTAGCTTGTAAGTAAAACTTTAAACCACGGACCACGTCCAGATTGTGTAACACAAGGATGGAACAACAATCTCTTGATTGATATTCTTGTTAGATACCACCTTAGGTAAGAACCCAGGTTTGGTACACAGGACTACCTTATCCGTATGAAAAATCAGATAAGGAGAATCACATTGTAAGGCAGATAGCTCAGAGACTCTATGAGCCGAGGATATAGCTACCAAAAAAAGAACTTTCCAAGATAAAAGCTTGATATCTATGGAATGAAGAGGTTCAAACGGAACTCCTTGAAGAACCTTAAGAACCAAGTTTAAGCTCCATGGTGGAGCAACAGGTTTAAACACAGGCTTGATTCTAACTAAAGCCTGACAAAATGCCTGAACGTCTGGAACATCTGCCAGACGCTTAACTAGCTGACAATCCTTTTTCCAAACCTTCTTGGAGAAAAGATAATATCCTAGCAATCCTGACCTTACTCCATGAGTAACCCTTGGATTCACACCAATAAAGATATCTACGCCATACCTTATGGTAAATTTTCCTGGTGACAGGCTTTCGTGCCTGTCTTAAGGTATAAATAACTGACTCGGAGAAGCCACGCTTTGATAAAATCAAGCGTTCAATCTCTAGGCAGTCAGCCTCAGAGAAATTAGTAGAAGGTCCTGTTTCAGAGGCAGAGACCATGGTGGAAAGGATGACATGTCCACTAGATCTGCATACCAGGTCCTGCGTGGCCACGCAGGTGCTATCAGAATCACTGATGCTCTCTCCTGCTTGATCTTGGCAATCAGTCGAGGGAGCAGAGGAAACAGTGGAAACACATAAGCCAGGTTGAAAGACCAGGGCGCTGCTAGAGCATCTATCAGTGTCGCCTTGGGATGCCTGGACCTGGATCCGTAACACGGAAGCTTGGCGTTCTGGCGAGACGCCATGAGATCCAGTTCTGGTTTGCCCCAACGATGAATCAGTTGTGCAAATACCTGTGGATGGAGTTCCCACTCTCCCGGATGAAAAGTCTGACGACTTAGAAAATCCGCCTCCCAGTGCTCTACACCTGGGATATGGATAGCTGATAGGTGGCAAGAGTGAATCTCTGCCCAGCGAATTATTTTTTAAACTTCTAACATCTCTAGGGAACTTCTCGTTCCCCCTTGATGGTTGATGTAAGCTACAGTCGTGATGATGTCCGGCTGAAATCTGATGTACCTCAGAGTTGCTAACTGAGGCCAAGCCTGAAGAGCCTTGAATATCGCTCTTAGTTCCAGAATATTTAATGGAAGGAGAGACTCCTCCTGAGTCCATGATCCCTGAGCCTTCAGGGAGTTCCAGACTGCACCCCAACCTAGAAGGCTGGCATCTGTCGAAACAATTGTCCAATCTGGCCTGCGAAAGGTCATACCTTTGGACAGATGGACCCGAGATAGCCACCAGAGAAGAGAATCCCTGGTCTCTTGGTCCAGATTCAGTTGAGGGGACAAATCTGTGTAATCCCCGTTCCACTGACTGAGCATGCATAGTTGCAGTGGTCTGAGATGTAAGCGTGCAAACGGCACTATGTCCATTGCCGCTACCATTAAGCCGATTACTTCCATACACTGAACCACCGAAGGGTGCGGAATGGAATGAAGAACCCGGCAGGAATTTAGAAGCTTTGATAACCTGGACTCCGTCAGGTGAATTTTCATTTCTACAGAATCTATCAGAGTCCCTAGAAAGGAAACTCTTGTGAGTGGGCATAGAGAACTCTTTTCCTCGTTCACTTTCCACCCATGCGACCACAGAAATGCCAGTACTACGTCCGAATGAGACTTGGCAATTTGGAAGTTTGACGCCTGTATCAGGATGTTGTCTAAATAAGGGGCTACTGCTATGCCCTGCGGCCTTAGGACCGCCATAAGCGACCCTAGAACCTTTGTAAAGATTCTTGGGGCTGTAGCTAATCCCAAGGGAAGAGCTACAACTGGTAATGCCTGTCTTGAAAGGCAAACCTGAGAAACCAATGATGATCTTTGTGTATCAGAATGTGAAGATAAGCATCCTTTAGATCCACTGTAGTCATATATTGACCCTCCTGGATCAGTGGTAGGATGGTACGAATAGTTTCCATCTTGAACGACGGAACTTTGAGGAATTTGTTTAAGATCTTTAGATCCAAAATTGGTCTGAAGGTTTCCTCTTTTTTGGGAACCACAAACAGATTTGAGTAAAAACCCTGTCCCTGTTCCTCCTTTGGAACTGGATGGATCACTCCCATAACTAGGAGGTCTCGTTCACAGTGTAAGAATGCCTCTCTCTTTATCTGGTGTGCAGATAATTGTGAAAGGTGAAATCTCCCTTTTGGGGGGGGAAGCTTTGAAGTCCAGAAGATATCCCTGGGATACAATTTCCAACGCCCAGGGATCCTGAACATCTCTTGCCCACGCGTGGGCAAAGAGTGAAAGTCTGCCCCCTACTAAATCCGTTCCCGGATAGGGGGCCGTTCCTTCATGCTGTCTTAGAGGCAGCAGCAGGCTTTTTTACCTGCTTACCTTTTTTCCAGGTCAGGTTTGGTCTCCAGACCGTCTTGGATTGAGCAAAAGTTCCCTCTTGTTTATTATTAGAGGAAGTTGATGCCGCACCTGCCTTGAAGTTTTGAAAGGCACGAAAATTAGACTGTTTGGCCCTAGATTTGGACCTGTCCTGAGGAAGGGCATGACCTTTTCCTCCAGTGATATCAGCAATAATCTCCTTCAACCAGGCCCGAATAGGGTCTGCCCCTTGAAGGGAATGTTAAGTAGCTTAGATTTTGAAGTCACGTCAGCTGACCATGATCTAAGCCATAGCGCTCTGCTCGCCTGTATAGCAAAACCAGAATTCTTAGCCATTAGTTTAGTCAAATGAACAATGGCATCAGAATAAAAGAATTGGCTAGCTTAAGTGCTCTAAGTTTGCCAAGTATATCATCCAATGGAGTCGCTACCTGTAAAGCCTCTTCCAGAGACTCAAACCAGTACGCTGCAGCAGCAGTGACAGGGGCAATGCATGCAAGGGGCTGTAGGATAAAACCTTGTTGAATAAATATTTTCTTAAGGTAACCTCTAATTTTTTATCCATTGGATCTAAAAAAAGCACAACTGTCCTCGACAGGGATAGTAGTACGCTTTACTAGAGTAGAAACTGCTCCCTCCACCTTAGGGACTGTCTGCCATAAGTCCCGTGTGGTGGCGTCTATTGGAAACATTTTTCTAAAAATAGGAGGGGAAGAGAACGGCACACCTGGTCTATCCCATTCCTTATTAATAATTTCTGTAAACCTTTTAGGTATTTGGAAAAACATCAGTACACACCGGCACTGCAAAGTATTTATCCAGTCTACACAATTTCTCTGGCACTGCAATGGTATCACAGTCATTCAGAGCAGCTAAAACCTCCCTAAGCAACACACGGAGGTGTTCAAGCTTAAATTTAAATGTAGAAATATTAGAATCAGGTATCTTTCCTGAGTCATTAACATCACCCACTGACTGAAGCTCTCTTTCCTCAGCTTCTGCATATTGTGAGGCAGTATCAGACATGGTTCTTAAAGCGTCAGTATGCTCTGCATTTTGTCTCACCCCAGAGCTATCTCGCTTACCTCTAAGTTCAGGTAGTCTGGCTAATACCGCTGACAGTGTATTATCCATGACTGCCGCCATGTCTTGTAAAGTAAACGCTATGGGCGCCCTAGATGTACTTGGCGCCATTTGAGCGTGAGTCCCTTAAGCGGGAGTCAAAGGGTCTGACACGTGGGGAAAGTTAGTCGGCATAACTTCCCCCTCGTCAGATTCCTCTGGTGATAAATTTTTTAAAGACAGAAAATGATCTTTATTGCATAAAATGAAATCAGTACATTTGGTACACATTCTAAGGGGGGTTCCACCATGGCTTTTAAACATAATAAACAAGGAGTTTCTTCTATGTCAGACATGTTTATACAGAATAGCAATGAGACTAGCAAGCTTGGAAAACACTTTAAATCAAGTTAACAAGCAAATATAAAAAACGGTACTGTGCCTTTAAGAGAAACAAATTTTGTCAGAATTTGAAAAACAGTGAAAAAATGCAGTAAATCAAACAAAATTTTTACAGTGTGTATAATAGGCTAACAGAGCATTGCACCCACTTGCAAATGGATGATTAACCCCTTAGTTCAAAAAACGGATAAAAAAAACGAAATAGACGTTTTTTAACAGTCACAACCAACCATGCCAGCAAACGTTTTATATTGCAATATCATAAGGGTATTACCCCTGGGAGTAAGCATGATACCAGTCGTTATTAAATCACTGTATTCAGACTTAATTTACATTAATCCGGTATCAGCAGCATTTTCTAGTGTTTTCTCTAGAAAATATTATAACTGCACATACCTGATAGCAGAATAAACTGCACGCCATTCGCTCGCTGAAGTTACCTCATCTGTGTAATCCCCTCAGACATATGTGAGAACAGCAATGGATCTTAGTTACAACCTGCTAAGATCATAGAAACCTCAGGCAGATTATTCTTCTATTTACTGCCTGAGATAAAATAGCACAACTCCGGTACTATTTAAAAATAACAAACTTTTGATTGAAGAAAATAAACTAGCTATATTTAACCACTCTCTCCTACAACGTCCTTGCTTGTTGAGAGTTGCAAGAGAATGACTGGCTATGACAGTTAGGGGAGGAGCTATATTACAGCTCTGCTGTGGGTGTCCTCTTGCAACTTCCTGTTGGGAATGAGAATATCCCACAAGTAATGGATGATCCGTGGACTGGATACACCTTACAAGAGAAATAATTAATAATTACATTGTAGCTATTTTAGGGTTTATATTTATTTTACAGGTAACTTGGTATTTATTTTAACTAGCTACAATAGCTATTAAATAGTTAATAACTATTTAATAGCTACCTAGTTAAAATAATTACCAAATTACCTGTAAAATAAATCCTAACCTAAGTTACAAATATACCTACACTATCAATAAATTAATTAAATAAACTACAATTATCTAAACTAAAATATAAATAAATACACTAAACTAAATTACAAAAAAAACAAACACTAAATTACAAAAAATAAAAAAGATTACAAGAATTTTAAGCTAATTACACCTAATCTAAGCCCCCTAATAAAATAACAAAGCCCCCCAAAATAAAGAAATGTCCCTACCCTAAACTAAATTACAAAAAGTAATCAGCTCTATTACCAGCCCTTAAAAGGGCCTTTTGTGGGGCATTGCCCCAAAGTAATCAGCTCTTTTACCTGTAAAAAAAAAAGAACAACCCCCCCAATTACAACCCACCACCCACACACCCCTACTCTAAAACCCACCCTATACCCCCTTAAAAAAACCTAAGTCTAACTCCCAAGTGGTCCTTACCTGTCCTGAAGACCGGCAGAGAAGGTCCTGTTCCACGCGGAGAAGTCTTCTTCCAGGCGGCGACCTCTTCTTCTTCCAGGAACCAGCCGGCGCGGAGCGGAGGAGTTGAAGACCGATGACCGCGGAGCTGAAGACCGTCCTCTCTGGAACTGAAGACCGGCGATGCAGGAACTGAAGATCGGCGATGCTGTAACTGAAGACCGGAGCCAAGGAGCGTGGAGGATCCTCTTCATAAGATCGCCGCCGTACACTGAATAGGAATTCAAGGTACGCGATTAAAAATGGCGCCCCTTGAATTCCTATTGGCTGATTTGAGCCTTCAAATTCAAATCAGCCAATCAGATGAAAGCTACTTTAATTCTATTGGCTGATTTGAATAGCTAATAGAATAAGAGCTACTGTAATTCTATTGGCTGATTAGAATAGAATTACAGTAGTCATCAAGAGAAGCTTTTATTATTATAAAAAGGAGGTTTCAGAAGGCCAGATTTGTCATTGATCTGTACTTTTATTCTCATCTTTGTTTATGGTTTGATTGAACTTTTGTCATTACATGTAGATGTTATTAATTGTATGTTTTCTTTTATGAAAAACCTCAATAAAAGATTATTTAAAAAACAAAAGAAAAGAAAAACATTGAAATGCCGCCCCCTGCTCTCTGGCGACCCATCGGCCACTTGCATGGGGTGTCAATCATCATATTGGATTGGGAAGATTTCAGTCCACCACCTAAAAGCTGTTTCTTAACTTATGTTTCTGGCGAGCCAGAAACAATGTGAGTCGGAAGCAGCATCCGCTGTTTGTTAAATTGACCCCATTGTAATAACAAGAAATACCTGTTGTTTTGCTATAGAATAACATATCCGCAAAGTCTTAACATTGTTAAAACAAATTTTAATACTTTCTACTGTAATTATTTTTTCAGTAGCCAAATTCCACCCTCCGTTTTCCTTATTTGGAGGAGGCAATCTGGGCTTTAACCCACAGACAACAAGGCTAGCTACGGTCATAAGTTAGTATAAAATACATTGGTTTGCAGTTGTATCTGATAAAGCCAATTAGAGTCAGCCTTAAAAACGAAATGCTTAAAGGGGAAGCATTAGTAATGATCGTATATTGCAGAGTTGTTTCATTATGCATAAGTAAACATTTTATATAAAAAAATATCTAGGTGTTTACTGTCCCTTTAACAAACAAACAAGAAAAAAATAGTTTCTCTTTGATTTCCTATGGAATACACCTTCAGTGCAGCAAAGGAACAACTGGGCAGCAGTTTTAAAGTTAAAGTGTATGCTACTGCTAAAAGCCAGCAGAACAAAAAGAAAATTTTTTTTTTTATTTTTTTTTTGGGGGGGGGGGGGGGTCAGGATTGTTAAAAACAAACGTGAAGCTTACATACTTATTGGCTGACACATACATATTTAATGGTTGATGTAGAAATGAAGTTGGAGTTGTGTTACACAGAGGACATGACATAGCTAAAACTTGGATTTTGGAAAGGCATTTGATACAGTGCAAAATGAGAGATTAAAGTAAAGGTAATCTTTAATGAATGAAAGCTCGTCTTTTAAAAATACTATTAAAAACAGGGGCACTTTCATTCATCAAAGTTTACAAAGCAGCCATTTTAATTAACAACTTAACTTTTTTTCTTTCACAGCTAGAGCAGCTTCCCCCTCCTGGAAATCCTCTCTTCACATGTCAGCAATGACTAATCCGGCTTCCTCCAATCACAGCATGGCCTCAGGCAATTACCACCCTGTGGGGAAAGCCATGATTGGAGGAAGCCGGATTAGTCATTGCTGACGTGTGAAGAGAGGATTTCCAGGAGGGGGAAGCTGCTCTGGCTATGAAAAGAAAAACAGTTAAGTTTTTAATCAAAACGGCTGCTTTGTAAACTTTGATGAATGAAAGTGCCCCTGTTTTTAATAGTATTTTTTAAAAACGGGCTTTCATTCACCAAAGCTTACCTTCACTTTAATGTACAAATTTAAGTAACTGGGAATAGCAGAAAATGTTAGCTCATGGATAAATAACTGGATAAAAGATAGGGAGCCATGAGTAGTAGTAAATGGATCATTCTCAGATTCGACAAAGGTAATCAGTGGAGTCCCCCAGGGATCATTACTGGTCCCTGTTCTTTTTAATACTTTTACTAATAACTTGGAGCAAGGATTAAGTAGCAACATCTCTATTTTTGCAGATGATACAAAGTTGTGTAAAGTCATTAGGTCAGAGCAGGATGAAATTGCCTTACATCTACAAAAATTAGAAGAATGGGCAAGTAAATGGAAATTGAGATTTAAAGAGATACTAACCCCAATTTTTTTCTTTCCTTATTCAGATAGAGCATGCAATTTTGAGCAACTTTCTATTTTACTCCTATTATCAATTTTTCTTTGTTCTCTTGCTATCTTTATTTTTAAAGCAGGAATGTAAGCTTAGGAGCTAGCCCATTTTAGGTTCAGAACCCTGGATAGCACTTGCTTATTGGTGGCTACATTTCGATAACCAATAAGCAAGCGTAACCCAGGTTCTGAACCTAAAATGGCTCCTAAGCTTTACATTGTTGTTTTTAAAATAAAGATAGCAAGAGAACAAGAAAAATTGATAAGAGGAGTAAATTAGAAAGTTGCTTAAAATTGCATGCCCTATTTTGGGTTTCATGTCCCTTTAAAGTTAATTTTAACATATATGTATAATAAATATATTTATACACCCACACACAATGGGCCAGAAAACAAGTGGCACGCTAAATATATTTGTTTTGCTTGCACGCTAACACCAGTAAAAGTAAACATTTAACGCAGGCGGGTCAACATGCGTATTACTAGTTGAAAGTTCAAAGTTAGCGAGCGAGCAAAACCCAATGGGGCATATGTATCAAGCTCCGTATGGAGCTTGATGCCCCGTGTTTCTGGCGAACCTGCAGACTCGCCAGAAACAGCAGTTATGAAGCAGCGGTCACAAAGACCGCTGCTCCATAACCTGTCCGCTTGCTCTGAGCAGGCGGACAGACATCGCCGCAAATCAACTCGATCGAGTACGATCGGATTGATTAACACCCCCCTGCTGGCGGCTGATTGGCCGCGAGTCAGCAGGGGGCAGCGTTGCACCAGCAGCTCTTGCGAGCTGCTGGTGCAATGCTGAATACGGCGAGTCTATTTCTCGCCGTATTCAGCGAAGTCTGGCGGACCTGATCCGCACTGTCGGATCAGGTCCACCAGACTTTGATAACTAGAGGCCAATGTGTGCTAACTTGTGGAATTCAGATACCGCAACCATGTTAAATTCTACTCCCAATAGACTTCAATGAAAGCCACTTTAAAAAATAAAAGACTAACTCTTATGGCTCATGCGCTAACCCGACACAGTAATATACCTTACAGCTCTAAACCTGAAGGCAGTTATGAATATTTCCCATTACAATGTTCTTAACATAGAAGAAAATGTTCTTTTCATTTTTAAATATGTGTTTTGAGATATATATATATATATATATATATATATACAGTATATACATAGAAAAAATAATAACTCATTGTGTAGTTCATTAACAAATCTAGACAGGCCCAGAGGCTTGTTTTCCCACAGAAAACCTCTGAATTACATTGTTTCCAATGCAGCAAAGGACTCTGGGTAAGATATGCAAATTAAGTACACAATGACACACCTTTTTACTTCAGTCTGCTTTTCAGCAGGTTCCCTTTACGCCTAAGTATCGCTGTTCACACAGCTTATAAACTTAGCTAGGGTTAGTGCAGTGATTCATAACCATCCCAGGACAGACTGTTTTGTGGTTCTTGCCACTCATCAGATGGGAGAAGGTTAGAATCACTGCTGGGTGAAGTTGATTCCAGGCAGAATACAACAACATTTTAAATTAGGGGGTGATAAAAGGTGAGTTTAAAATCCTCCACTACGCACAAAATATAGAAAAAATAACTCATTGTGTAGTTCATTAACAAATCTAGACAGGCCCAGAGGCTTGTTTTCCCACAGAAAACCTCTGAATTACAATTCAGCAAAGGATTCTGGGAAGACATACAAATTAAGTACACAATGACACACCTTTTTACTTCAGTCTGCTTTTCAGCAGGTTCCCTTTACGCCAAAGTATCGCTGTTCACCAGTATATACGTATATATTTATATATATATATATTCATCCCAAAAAATTGCACTCTCTGTATTTAAGCACAGCAAAGGTTTATTCAGTGATGTTTCAGAGTTTACACCCCTTCCTCATATATATACAGTATATATATATATATATATATATATATATACACACACATATATATATATATATATATATATATATATATATATATATATATATATACCCATATATAGATATATATGTATACAATATAGCCCTTTTCAGTCAAATACCTTGTCATATACCATATACCTTTTTAATCTTTATAAAACAAAAGTTTTATTAATATGTATATGAATATTTTTTTTATCAGACAGTGTATAAATTAGTATACTGTTTTATTTGAAAGGGACATTATACCCAAAAAATGTATTTCATGATTCAGCTAGAGGATACAATTTTAAACAGCATTCCAATTTACTTATATTATTTAATTTGCTTAATTCTTCAGATATTCTTTTGTTGAAGAAATATCAATGCACATGGGTGAGCCAATCACACAAGGCATCTACATTATTTCACAAAAGTGAGTACACCACTCACATTTTTGTCCAGTCCATTACTTTTACCCTCAGCTTCTTTAGCAAGGCAGTGGTCGTCTTGGAGGTGTGTTTGGAGTCGTTATCATGTTAGAATACTGCCCTGCGGCCCAGTCTCCAAAGTGAGGGGATCATGCTCTGCTTCAGTATTTCACAGTACATGTTGGCATTCATGGTTCCCTCAATGAACTGTAGCTCCCCAGTGCTAGGAGCACTCATGCAGGCCCAGACCATGACACTCCCACCACCCTGCTTGACTGTAGACAAGACACACTTGTATTTGTACTCCTCACCTGGTTGCCACCACACACGCTTGACACCAACTGAACCAAATAAGTTTATCTTGGTCTCATCGGACCACAGGACATGGTTCCAGTAATCCATGTCCTTAGTCTGCTTGTCTTCAGCAAACTGTTTGCAGGCTTTCTTGTGCATCATCTTTAGAAGAGGTTTCCTTCTGGGATGACAGCCATGCAGACCAATTTGATGCAGTGTGCGGCGTATGGTCTGAAGCAATGTTGACAGCCCTCATATGTCTATTTCCCAAAGACAACCTCTGGATATGAAGCTGAGCACATGCAATGAACTTCTTTAGTCAACCATGGCGAGGTCTGTTCTGAGTGGAACCTGTCCTGTGAAACCGCTGTATGGTCTTGCCCACCGTGCTGCAGCTCAATCTTCTTATAGCCTTGGCCATCTTTATGTAGAGCAAAATTCTTTTTTCAGATCCTCAGAGAGTTCTTTGCCATGAGGTGCTATGTTGAACTTCCAGTGACCAGTGTGAGAGAGTGTGAGAGCAATAAAACAAAATTTAACACTCCTGCTCCCCATTTACACCTGAGACCTTGTAACACTAATGAGTCACATGACACCGGGGAGGTAAAATGGCTAATTGTGCCCAATTTGGACATTTCCACTTAGGGGTGTACTCACTTTTGTTGCCAATGGTTTAGACATTAATGGGACGGCAAATTTACACTTTTATACAGGCTGCACACTCACTACTGTACATTGTAGCAAAGTGTCATTTCTTCATTGTTGTCTTATGAAAAGATTTAATAAAATATTTTCAAACATGTGAGTGGTGTACTCACTTTTGTGAGATACTGTATATGCAGCCCCCAATCAGCAGTTACTGAGTCTTTCTAGATATGCCAAATTAGATAATAGAAGTAAAATGGAAAGTTGTTTAAAACGGCATGCTCTTTCTAAAATACAAAAGAAAAAAAAATGGGTTTCATGGCTCTTTAATGTATTTATGTTGTGTTTGGTGTACCTTTGTTTTTAACGCTTAAACTTTACGCTTGGTGTTCAGTTGTTCAAACCTGATGCGTACTAATTTAATTTGTGCTGGAGCAAACATGTTTACTTTTATCTTTTAATACGTGCGCAAGTTAGCGACATATATATATATATATATATATATATATATATATATATATATATATATTATGCACAAACACACACAACCCATAGATAGTCTGGCACTCACTTGCAAGCACACAGCTAGATTAAAAGCAAAATGGAACAGTTAGCTAGAACAATTGGCCAAAAGGTGATAGGCCAAGGACCACATCAAGGTTTTTTCTCTCTGGGTACAATCACATTGAGATACAAACAAGCGTGACAAAGGCCCTTTGTAATTTCCCTAGACACATACAAAACATGGAATGGACTGCACTCTCAAACCAGACTGAGTACATACCCAATGACCCTGCAAAACTGCTCACCTGCACTCACAGACAGCTGCACAGCTTTCAGGGACTCAGGCAGTTAATCTCAGCAAAGCCTGGGTGCAAAGCCCATACATATATGTGAAATGTTTGAAAACATTAAAATGTAATTTATTATGCTTGGTTTTCTTGCAATACAACTTTAAATATATGTGCCTGTTACACTGCCTCATGTGCACTTCAAATGACTAAACACTAAATACATTTCTTGCACCTCCCCCTAACCATGGGTGCTGCCATTATGGAACCTAGTTTGCACTGCAGGTATTTGTATGAGAGTTGTTGCACATGTGCAAACAGATCAGCACTGGAATGTAGAGAAAGATAAATTTCAGCATGGCAGTACCCATAACTAGAGGGAGGTGAGGAACAACCTCAAAACTATGTTTATTAAATGTATTTAGGGCCAGATTATGAGTGGCGCTAACATTTGAGTGTGGTGATCTTGGGTTTATCGCACCTGTTTGTGTGCGTCGGTAGTAGTCGTATTGCAAGTTTAAAGTAAATGCGATTACTTGAGCACAATTGAAGTTAAAGGGACATGAAACCCCAAATTTTTCATTTATGACAGAGCATGCAATTTTAAACAACTTTCCAATTTACTTCTATCATTTAATTTGCTTCCTTCTCTTGTTATCCTGAAACATGCACTGGTCACACCTATCCTCAAAAAACCTTCCCTTGATCCTACCTCCCCATCCAACTACCGCCCTATTTCCCTTCTCCCTCTTGCATCAAAGCTTCTAGAAAAACTAGCTTATGCACGCCTATCCCATTTCCTTACAATAAACTCCCTCCTTGACCCATTGCAATCTGGATTTCGTCCCCATCACTCCACAGAGACAGCAATTGTTAAGGTTACCAATGACCTACTTACAGCAAAATCAAAAGGCCACTTCTCTCTGCTTATCCTCCTTGATCTGTCCGCAGCCTTTGACACTGTTGACCACCCTCTTTTGCTCCAAATCCTCCAATTCTTCGGCATATGTGACACAGCCCTCTCATGGCTCTCTTCCTACCTGTCAAACCGTACCTTTAGTGTAACCTTCTCTGGGGCCTCCTCTGACCCGTCACCACTTTCTGTCGGAGTACCGCAAGGCTCTGTCCACGGTCCCCTTCTCTTCTCAATCTATATGTCATCACTAGGTTCCCTAATAAAGTCCCACGGTTTACAATATCATTTGTATGCCGATGACACCCAAATCTACTTCTCTGCACCAGACCTTTCTCCTTCCTCCTAACCCGTGTCACTGTCTTTCTCACATCTCCAACTGGATGTCCTCTCACTACCTCAAGCTAAATTTCTCCAAAACTGCGCTCCTTATTTTCCCCCCTTCTTCTAAACTCTCCACCCCCAATCTCTCTATAACTGTCGACAACTCCATCATTACCCCTACCCCGCATGCCTGTTGTCTCGGGGTCACATTTGACTCAGATCTTTCTTTCACTCCTCACATTCAGTCATTGGCTAAAGCCTGTCGCTTCCACCTTAAAAACATCTCTAAAATTAGACACTTCCTTACACAAGACACAACTAAGATTTTAATCCACTCTCTCATTCTCTCCCGCCTCGATTACTGCAACTGTGTCCTCTCTGGTCTCCCCACCTGCCGCCTAGCTCCTTTACAATCCATAATGAATGCCTCTGCCAGACTCATCTTTCTTACATGTCGCTCTTCATCTGCTGCACCTCTCTGCCAATCCCTTCACTGGCTTCTACTTGCCTCTAGGATCAAACACAAAATTCTCATTCTAACATACAAAGCCCTCAACTGCACTGCTCCCCCTGTATCTCAGACCTTGTCTCCAGATACTCTCCCTCCCATCCCCTTCGCTCTGCTCACGACCTCCTACTCTCCTCCTCTCTTGTCACCTCATCACACTACCGTTTACAGGACTTCTCCAGACTGGCTTCCATCTTGTGGAACTCTCTGCCTCGCTCCAAAAGACTCTCTTCTAGTTTTAAAAGCTTCAAGTGCTCCCTAAAGACTCTGTTCAGGGATGCATACAACCTACGCTGTTGATTGGTGGCTGCATATATATATATTGATTGTGATTGGCTCACCAATGTATTCAGTTAGAAACCATTAGTGCATTGCTGCTCCTTCAACAAATTATACCAAGAGAATGAAATAAATTAGATAATAGAAGTAAATTAGAAAGTTGTTTAAAATTGTATTCTTTATGAGAGGGGCTGGGGGAAGAGGAGGAGCCTATGCACAAGCCTGTGCACAAGCAGCAGACTCTGCTCCACTGCAGCTCTCCTAAGTGGCGGTTGTTCGCGCCAGGAATGCCCACTCTCCAGGTGGGAGAAACTAGCTGCAGTCACCCTCGCTGATCTGAAAACCTGGTGATTCCCTCTATAGCGCAAATAACTACAGCGCTAAATAAGAACTTTATACACGGAGCCTGGAACAGAAGGTTGATCAACCAGGCTCCCTTTATGGTCAAAAAAACCTTCAGAAAGACCCTCCCCCCCTCTACGGACTGGACTCTGTGAGGGCTTGTGATTTAATCCCACACTCCACCTGCTCCCTGTGGACTAGCGCCGGCTGCTCGACACTCACCCCTCTCACACAGACTGGGATCACTTCAGCCGTCGGCGCATCTTGCTGCAGGCACTGCCTGCCCGCACTCTGGGACCGCGCTCCCCGCCCACCGGTGTTGCGAGTGGGGAGCTGCCTGATTCAGGCTCCTACGGAGAGCCGCTGACCCGGATTGCCCTCGCCTCCTGGTCGACCCTCCTCCTCACCGGTGCTGCAGGGAGGAGTCGATGTCTGAAGTATGCAGTGTTGGGGAAAAAGGGCACGTCAAACCTGAATATTGGCAGAGAAGGGAGGTCAGCGGCTTCGAACACAAAGTGCCAGATTACAGAAGTACCGAAGGGGGCCATGCTGTGAAGGCATCTTCAGCTTTCCACATAATTCCTCGATAGGAAAGATCCGATCCCTGAGAGGACATCACGCCGAGGGGGTGAGTGTGGGCTATCGGCTCAAACTGCTTAGAGGGGGAGAGAAGAGTGACAAAGAAGTAACCAATTAAGAATCTAAAGTAAGGGGATATAAAAGCAAAAGAAATAAAAAGCCTGAAGATAGCTAAAAATCTCCCCAAGGGCTAACTTTTTTGTAACTTAGCTGATACATATTGCATGTACTTTCAACCTCGCAAGGGGAATTTTCAGCTAATTAAGCTTGTGGGGAACAAGGGGTAGAAGGAGAAGACCCTAGTGAGGCAAAGAAAAGAGAAGGACAAGATAAAAAACCTTACCTACGATTAAGCTACCTGTAACTCATTGACTTAACTACCCCCCAACCTGTAAGGGGGTCTGCTATAAAAACAGACCTGCAGAGAGAGAAGTGACAAGTAAAGAGCTGAGGGAAGAAGGGGAAGGAGAGAGAAGACCCCAGGGGGTCAAGACAGAGTGAAGAGGGAATAAGAGAAAGAAGGGAAGACAAGCCTAAGAAGAAACAGTCTTGTGTACAAATGGTGTGAAACAATCTGCATACTTAATAAAGCACACAAGCTCATAAGATCTAACCCGATTTTTTCCCCCAGGCAAACGGGACTTATCCTTCCTCATCTATAAGGACATACACCATGTTCCCCTTGTCTGTTTAAATACTTGGGGCATATATATATCATCTGTGTTTTATTATAAGTGTTATATATCTCTTCTGTTTTCCCTTATTTACTGTGAAATCCATCTCCTTTGAGAACAGTTAACTAATCTCTTAAAGGGCCAGCAAAGGTTCTAAATTAAGCACTACATTGTGTTCAGAATAGAGGGCAACCCAATAGGAATGATGGCTTAAAAACTGTATTGGGAGTTGAGGGCGATTCCAAAAACCTGGTTTAATAGACATTAAGAAATCATTGGCCCTCTTAAAGGGGAGCCCATTTAAATAAATACATATAGTGACTTGCACATCAATTTACCACCCCATCCCATAAATGTGAGCAAAAGAATTTCTCTTGAGGGATCTCTTTAATTATAAATAGGGACAACAGGGTGTTTTTTTTTTTTTTAATTATTGGGCTCATCTACTAAATAGCTGAGGCACGTAAAGGTTTAAGAGGGGTGCATATCGTTTAAACATTGGTTCTCAGAACTACATATTCTAATCGCCATTTCCTGGTCTTATTCACCAATCAATCACCTTTTTTTTTTTTTTTTTTCTTTTTTTTTTTTTTTGTATGAGCACTTCCACTCGCACTTGGAGTTCACTTCTTGTAATAGCCTCACCCCACTTTCCCTCCACACCTAATTTTTTCACCCCAGTCACCCCACACATGGATGTACAATTTGTGCACCTAGGCACTGTTTTTTTTCCCCTTTTCACTTCTCCCCCCACTTAATGGATAAATTTGTCACCCCCAAACATAATCCAGGCATGACAACCAAGAATAAAGATCGTAGAAACAAGAACCAATCAGAAACCCTGACTGAAAACACCAATGAAGGTACACCACAAAAATCCCAGAAAAATGTAGCATCGCAAGATAACCAAGAATTGGTAGCTAATATACTAGAAGCTATCTCACCAAAATTTGATTTTTTAAGGAGTGAGATTAAACAAGATCTAGCATCTCTCACAGCAGAAATTAGACAATTTTCTACCAGGCTCCAGGAAGTTGAGCAACGTGTCTCTGACATTGAAGACACGACAAACATTTACATACCCCTGATAGAAAATAACCAAGATGAGATTAAAAAACTCCAAACAAAAATAGACGACCTAGAAAATAGATCTAGGAGAAATAATCTAAGGATTATTGGTGTCCCTGATCCCGGTAAACAGGAAGACCTAATGAAATTTATGATCGAAACACTACCTTCATTACTAAAAATTCCCCCAAATCATTCACCTTTCACTATAGAGAGAGTGCACCGTATCGGGAGACCTCCAGATAATGTACCCAATTCAAATAGGCCTAGACCAATCATTTCAAGGTTCCTAAATTTCCAAGATAAAGTAATGTATTTACAGCACTTCAGACAAAACCAACCAATTATGCATGAAGGCAACAGGATTCTCCTTTTCCAGGACTTCTCAATAGAGACCTCCAGGAAAAGGAGAGAACTTACCCCGCTGTGTGGGAAACTTATTAAAGAAGGTTGGCAAGCAACCGTTGTTTACCCTGCAAGACTTAAGTTAACTTATAATAAACAAATATATTTTTTTGACTCTGTTGAGGAAGCAGTAAAAAAGCTAGAAGAATTTGGCTTTAAACAGTAGCAACAGAAAGTTTGATCTACTTACTTTAGAATCAAAAATGTTATCTTACTCCCTATATAAAGACTTACAATCTAAATTTCCTTTTTTTTTTTTTTTTTTTCTTTTTTTTCTCTTTTCTTTTTCTCTCTACTTCTCTCCCCCCTCCACAAACCTCATTCATACCTAGAACAAACTTATCCCTCTCTCAAATGTTAAGGTCATCTCCCCGTGTTAGTATAGGAAGTACATGATTAGAATCACATCATGGAATATAGGGGGCATAACTGCCCCGATCAAACGTAAAACTATCCTATCTCATTTACAGAAATTAAATACCACTATAGCACTCCTACAGGAGACGCACTTAAACACAGAGGAATCCACAAAATTAAAGAACTCCTGGATTGCTGAGGTAATAGCGGCACTATCACCTGATAGAAAAAAAGGAGTTGCGATCCTCCTGGGAAAGAGATTAATGTATGAAAAATTACTTACTATAATCGACCCTCATAGTAGATATGTGATCATAAAAATAAAATCTCAGGGTTCGACATATACCATCTGTAATCTTTATGCTCCGAACATTATTGATTA
Source organism: Bombina bombina (assembly GCF_027579735.1). Taxonomy (NCBI): domain Eukaryota; kingdom Metazoa; phylum Chordata; class Amphibia; order Anura; family Bombinatoridae; genus Bombina; species Bombina bombina. The sequence continues at coordinate 97,591,340 of NC_069502.1, read as the reverse complement.
TCACTTCTAGGACACGCTTCAAGCTCAAATTCTTCAGGTCAGCGAGGGTCAATTAATCCTAGCAGGCGATTTCAATATGGCCCCATGTTTCTCTTCTGATAGATACAGATATAAGGGTAAACTTAGAAAAACAAAAAAAGACAACCTTGAAATGAAATTATTCAAAAATGTATATCTTACTCTTGCAGTAAGAGACATCTGGAGGACACAGAATCCTCATACTAAGGCATTTACTTGTCACTCAAGGGCTACTAAAAGCCTCTCCAGAATAGATCTCATATTAATAAATGATCAGTGTGTCCAAGCAGGCTCAAAAGCCACCATTTCAGAAATTTGCATATCGGACCACGCTCCAATAACGTTGGATATTCCAACCCATAGGAAACACTCAGTAGCCTCACGTTTTTTTTACCCCAAATATTTAAGTAATAATATAAAATTTAGAGATTGGCTGAAATCTAGACTACAGGAATTTTTCAGATTAAATGAAGGCTCAGTATCCAATCCCGCGATCTTATGGGAGACAGCTAAAGCGGTCTTAAGGGGAAAAATCATAGCATACACAGCTAAATTAACTCGAGAATCTAAACAAAAAGAAAGCCAACTTGTAGCCTCAGTCATTAATGCATACAACACTTATTTGAGTATTTCTAGCAAAGGTAACTGGAACAAATACATTAGAGTAAAAAAGGAACGCGATACCTTTCTTACTGCACAAACAATACAATCTGAATTAAAATATCAATCTAAGCTGTATAAATATGGAAATAAAGCTGGTAAAATGCTTTCAAGTCTAGTAAAGAATTCTAGACAATCAAACTTGATTGAAAGCCTACAGGTTGGAAATAACCTCATAACCTCAACAGAGGAAATCTTAGATTCATTTTTTCATTATTATAAAGATATATATGCCCCGTCGGTATCAGATAAAGCTGTGCAAGAAGGCTTTTGGGTTGATCTACCCATCAAAAAAGGCAAGGCGGACTTTATAAGTAACTTAAATGCACCAATCTCTGAATTAGAAGTATTGCAATCAATATCTGGGTTAAAACTGGAAAAATCACCAGGACCAGATGCAATCCCCAACGAGTTCTATAAAAGTCTAAGCGAGGTAATAGCGCCTTATCTCATAACCCTGTTTAACTTCTTCTTTCAAGAGAATGCCCAAATCCCATCTAACTTCTTAGAATCACACACTATCTTCATATTAAAACCTGGGAAGAATCCATAAAAAAGAGAATCTTATAGACCAATTGCGCTATTGAACTCCGATTACAAAATATTTACATCCATTTTAGCTAGGAGACTGCAAAAAGGTTTACCCGAGATCATCCATACAGACCAAGCCGGGTTTTTGAATAATCGCAGTTCAGTAGCCAAGATTAGACAACTTCTCACAGTAGTCGAGCACTTTAAATCCTCCGAGGATAACTTTCATACCACATATCCTGATGCAGCAGCAATCGCGATAGATGCTGAAAAGGCCTTCGATAGTGTTGATCATCTCTATCTATTCGATACATTAACTAAATTTGGCTTGGCAAATAACTTTCTCAACGTAGTCAAAAATATCTGCACACAAGCATCTACGAATCTGATAATACAGGGCCAAGTATCAGGTAAGATTAAACTAGGCAAAGGTACGAGACAAGGTTGCCCCCTATCCCCTCTATTGTTTGATTTAGCAATAGAGCCCCTTGCTATCAAAATAAGGCAAAACATTGAGGGGATTTTAATTGGCAAGAAAAAGGCTTTAGTAGCTTTATACGCGGATGATCTGCTGGTGTATTTAGCGAACACCACTCAAAATATTCCCAAGCTGGTAAATATAATTGAGACCTTTGGTTTATTCTCGGGTTATAAAATGAATAGAACCAAATCAGAGCTGTTGTGGCTAAGTATAAAAAATGATTCTCTTACCGATAATCCATTCAAAATAGTTACTAAATCATTCCGATACCTTGGAGTTCACATTTCAGCAGACCCTCTGGATTGGTATACACTAAATTTTACTCCCATCATACAGCAAATTATACAACAAATGCGGAGTTGGCAAAATCTCCCTCTCTCAATTGCAGGTCGAATAGCCCTGTTCAAAATGATCTTACTACCCAAAATAGGATATCTTTTTCAAAGTTTGCCTTTTATCTTAAAAATATATGAGGTCAAAAGGTTGAATACAGCCCTTCGCCACTTCCTATGGCAAGCTAAGAAACCCAGAATCTCCTTGAAGAGACTATCGCTCCCGAAATCAAAAGGTGGAATGGCCTTGCCTGATCTCTATTTATACAATTTAGCTTTTTTGGGTCGAATAGCGACAGATTGGATAGCTGGATCCAATCATTTTTCTGACTATGAATTAGATCAGAGTTTGATTAATCCGCTATCACCAATTTCACTTTTACATATTCCTCTTCATCAAATACCCAAGCGGATAAAAGGTCTAAAGACTGTATACACGATCTTAGTAGCCTGGGGAAAAATTGGTGCTCATATTCAGGTTAATATCCAAATACCAACATACCAAACCTTCCTAGGTAATCCAGAATTCCAGGAAGGAACACAAGACCAGATACTACAATGATGGCATAATCAAGGACTCATAAAAGTCTCGCAGTTTCTTAAACAAGATTCAGGAAACATTAAATCCTTTGAAGAACTAAAAGCAGAATTTGACTTTAAGAATCAGGAATTCTTTATGTACCTACAAACCAGGCATTATGTCTGGCAATTAATGAATAAACATAGATGGAAATGGAAGTGGGACATGTTAGATAACTGGGTATCCCTAAATAAGGCTGGCTTGTTCTCAATAACCCCATGGTATAATTGTCTCGTCTCTTACAAAGGAGATGAAAATCTAACGAGATTAGCGCAGAAATGGGGAACTCAGGTTAACATACTTAGTGGTTTACAAATAGCCAGATCAATTCAAATGGCAATGGAAACAACCCTCGCTGAGACCTGGAGAGAATCACATTTAAAACTTATCTATCAAATATATTATACCCCAGAAAGAGGTTACAGATGGTATAATTTGAACTTTAATAAATGCCCTAAGTGCAGTCTCCAAGCTGCAGACTTGGATCACATGATATGGGACTGCCCTAGAATTTCACAATTTTGGTACAAAATAGAATACTGGTTAAATAAAACAGTGAAAGTTACTCCCTGTAAAATAACAATGTTCCATGCTATCTTTCTGGTCGACAAGACAAACTACCGCCTAGACTTTAAATTAGTGAACACAACTATTCTTGCGGCCAGAAACTTATTATTTAAAAACTGGAAAAAAACAATAATACCCTCAATTTCCGAAGTTAAAAATTATCTTAGGAAGCAATATCTAATTGAACAGAAAACTACAGCACTTCACCCAGAAAAGGAAATAAGAAGTCTGTTTGATAAATGGGCAAAGTTTATTAAGATTTTTTCACTCCCTGAAGTGGAGCATTTAATATTCCCCTTTAGGAATACCGATTTAGTGATGATGGGCAGCTGGTGAGGAGGGCACAGAGAGGAATCAATCAGTTAGGTGTCCCCTTCCCCCCCCCCCCTCTTTCCCCCCTTTTTTTTTTTTTTTTTTTTTTTTTTTCCTTTTTTCCTTCTTTTTCTTTTTCTCTCTCTTTCTTTCTTTCTTCTTTTCCGTCTATGCAATGGCATGAGTTTAATGCTAACTATTTAATTATTGGTTGGGAAAGACGGAATAGAAACATATATTGTATAATGATCTATGTGTTTGAGATTCTCTGGTACATCTGTTGTATAAATTGTAAAATCTAATAAAAATTATGTTAAAAAAAAAAAAATTGTATTCTTTATCTGAATCATGAAAGAAAAAAATTGGGTTTCATGTCCCTTTAATGAGGTTCAGTTTAGCACAACCTAAGTGCTCTGGTTAACTGTTACGTTTGAATAAAAAGTTGCACAAAACACCTCAAAAATACAGTACATGTTAAAGTACAGTTACACTCATAATAACCATCTATTAAAATTATTTTTAAAAAAATGCACTGTATGTCTAAATATGTATATCTATTGATCTATGTTTATATGCGGCCGTATACAGATATATTTATGTATTTATATGTGAATATATGTATTTAAAGATATTTATACACATATAAACACATAAATACATATGTATACATATATAGACATATATATACAGTAGGCGCATTGGAGCCCTTTGCAGTCAAGTAGATGAAAAGATGTAAAAGCATATTCATTTTTAAATAAGCGTTTCAACTATGTATTTACTGTAAATATTTCATATTCCAATGTTCTGCACATAGCAGAATATGTTCTATGTATTTATAAATAGATATTCGTATATATATCTGTATATATCTATACTTATATATTATCATTTATACTGTATGTAGGTACAGATAGGTATTGTACCAAAATAAAATCAAATGTGAAGACAAAGATGAAGCAGCACCACCAAAAGCGTTTCTTCAAGGTGTTTTATTCAGCCTGAGGAGTAGCCAGACCCAATATAGTTAAACAACAACGTTTCGGACACAGTCCTTAGTCATGTATGGCTAAACTCTACACATCATCATCTTTAAATACCCTCCTAGCCACACCCACACACCTGTGAAGTTTGTACATCTCAGATTAACCCCTTACATACTACTCAAGGTACACAGGTAATTATCAGCAAAAAGCATTTCAATAATTTTCAGGTGAAACACACCAACCTTATACATATTAAAGTATAGTTAAATATACATACATATATCAATTAAATTAGCAGAACAGAATCCATAATCATCTGTAACAAAAGAGAAAAGAAAGAAATTAAAAAACATTGTATCCAATTAAATTTAAAGGCATACAGATAGGTCAAAATCCCTATTCATCCCATTAGGGTGTAATGTCCCCAACTTATTAATCCAGAACATTTCTCTACTCTTAAGGATTTTGGCTCTATCACCACCTCTTCTAGGAACTGGCACATGCTCTATCACTTGAAATCTTAACTGATTAAGGTTATGTCCAGCAGACAAAAAATGGCACGCTACAGGGGCATCAAGTTTTTTTGTCCTAATACTGCTTTTATGTTGAACCATACGTTCACGGACACTACGGGTGGTCTCTCCGACATACCCCAATCCACAGGGACATTTAATCAAATAGACCACATATTCTGTGTTGCATGTAAAATAATCCTTAATAGAAAACATATATCCAGTCCTAGGATGACTAAAGGTGGGGCCTTTAATTATGTTGTTGCAGTTAGAGCAACCAAGGCATGGGAAATTCCCCCAATTTTTCTTGCCTATATAGCTCTGCACCCCCCTCTTTTTAAGGGGGCCAATATCTGCTCTGACAAGTGAATCTTTAAAATTTCTACCTCTTTTGTAGGCCGGCATAAAAGGTTTAGAAAACTCTAGAACATCTGATTCACAAGTCTGTAACACATGCCAATGCTTTAATAAAATTTTCTGTACTTTTAGACTTAAAGGAGAATATTGGCTAACAAAAACCAATCTATCAGATTTTTCTGTCCCCTTTATCTCTCTTTTCTCATTATTCTTTTTAGTTAACAGGGATTGTCTAGTTGTGGCAAGAGCATACTCAAGTTCTGATTCAATCAATTCCTTAGGGTAACCCCTTGCTAAAAACCGATCCCCCATCTCTCTCAATCTTAATTTGGCCAAATTTTCATCCGACACAATCCGTCTAACCCGAAGGAATTGGCTTCTAGGTAAAGATTTGAGAAGAGATGGAGGGTGGGCACTGGTATAGTGGAGGAGGGTGTTACAATCTGTTTCTTTTTTGTATAGATCCACAGATAAACCCTGTGGAGTTTTTGATATACGAGTATCCAGAAAAACCACACTCTCCTCACTCCACACCAGTTTGAATTTAATTCTAGTTGTAGCAGAATTTAAATCATTAACAAATTTCTCAAGGGTTCCAATGTCGCCCAACCACACACCAAAAATATCATCTATATAGCGCCACCATGTGGCACCGTATAGTAAAAACAATGGATGACTATAAACAAAATATTCCTCAAAAGTATTCATATAGATATTCGCGTATGTGGGGGTGACATTGGAACCCATGGCAGTCCCTTGGAGTTGTAGGTAGTAATCGTCACCAAACAAAAAATAGTTACAACATAATACAATCCTCAGTAATTGGATCAAAAATTCTTGTTGTAATGGTGAAAACTTTAAATCTTGACTCAAAACCTTGGTGACTGCACCAATACCAGCCTCATGAGAGATGGAAGTATATAAAGATGCTACATCTAGACTAAACAGTATGCCTCTGTTCCCATCAATAGACAGGTTCTGCAATTTAGTTATAAAATCACTTGTATCCTGAATATAATAATTGGATAATACCAGTGGTCTCAAAGCCTTATCTAAAAAAATGGAAACTTTAGATAGGATAGAACCCATTCCAGCTACAATGGGGCGTCCAGGGGGGGAAGTTAAGCATTTATGTACTTTAGGAAGTGTGTATAAAACAGGAGTAACTGCCTCTGATTCCAAAAGAAACTTTGCAATATCTTTATCAATTATCCCATTTTTTACAGCAATATTAACACAATTTTCAACCTCTTTTTGAATGTTAAATACAGGATTTGTATGCAATCTTTTATATACAGCAGTATCTGATAATTGTGTTTTTATTTCATTCACATAAAATTCCTTATCCATAAGTACAGTGGCCCCTCCCTTATCTGCCCCCTTAATGATAAGCTGTTCATTATTTTTTAACCCATTCAGTGAAATCAACTCTTTCTTAGTTAAACCTTGTCTCACAGGGTGTTTTCTACTTTTACTATAGTGTTTTCTACACATGTCAGCTACATCATTATCCACCAATTTAATAAAGCTTTGGACCCAGGCCCCTACCTGTGTAGGGGTGAATGTACTTTTGTTAAATAACCCAAAACTTTTTAGTTTTAACCTTTGCAAAGCATTCATATCAACATTACTCACTGTTGAATCAGGAGAAAAATGGGATACATTTGTAAAGAAACTTTTGAGCTTAATAGTCCTAAAGAATCGGTATAGATCTTTTTGTAGTTCTAAATGATCATAGTCCTGCTGGGGGCAATAAGAAAGTCCTTTGTTTAGGATCATTAACTCATCATCAGTGACTTGTACCTGAGAGATGTTGATCATTGTCGGTTGTTGCTGCGTGTCATCACACGTTGACCACCTCTCCCTCTGATCTTTTTCTGATGGAGTGCTGTTGTCCTCTTTGCGCCGTCTGTGTTTGCGCCCCCCGCGGCGTTTCCTGAGGCCTCCAAGTCGGATTCCCCCGACATCGATTCAGACGATGACCCTTGTGTGCTGGCACGCCCGCTTCCTCCATGCGTGCGTCTGCGTCTGTATCCGGAACCGGAAGTATCGCTTATTCAAAATATTGATTCAAAACGCTCAGATTGACATCATAAAACAGGACCTCCAAAACAACTTATCCTCTGAAGAAATGGAACAACTACTTAAAAGCTTGGATGAACAGATTAAGGAATTGAAACATACCATTCAAGAACGAAAGAAGAAGAAATTCTCTCGGGATGAAGAGGATTACACGAACGGAACGGTTTACCGGTGAGGACGGGACCCGTCCGGCAGAATAAGCGGTACTTCCGGTTCCGGATACAGACGCAGACGCACGCATGGAGGAAGCGGGCGTGCCAGCACACAAGGGTCATCGTCTGAATCGATGTCGGGGGAATCCGACTTGGAGGCCTCAGGAAACGCCGCGGGGGCCGCAAACACAGACGGCGCAAAGAGGACAACAGCACTCCATCAGAAAAAGATCAGAGGGAGAGGTGGTCAACATGTGATGACACGCAGCAACAACCGACAATGATCAACATCTCTCAGGTACAAGTCACTGATGATGAGTTAATGATCCTAAACAAAGGACTTTCTTATTGCCCCCAGCAGGACTATGATCATTTAGAACTACAAAAAGATCTATACCGATTCTTTAGGACTATTAAGCTCAAAAGTTTCTTTACAAATGTATCCCATTCTTCTCCTGATTCAACAGTGAGTAATGTTGATATGAATGCTTTGCAAAGGTTAAAACTAAAAAGTTTTGGGTTATTTAACAAAAGTACATTCACCCCTACACAGGTAGGGGCCGGGGTCCAAAGCTTTATTAAATTGGTGGATAATGATGTAGCTGACATGTGTAGAAAACACTATAGTAAAAGTAGAAAACACCCTGTGAGACAAGGTTTAACTAAGAAAGAGTTGATTTCACTGAATGGGTTAAAAAATAATGAACAGCTTATCATTAAGGGGGCAGATAAGGGAGGGGCCACTGTACTTATGGATAAGGAATTTTATGTGAATGAAATAAAAACACAATTATCAGATACTGCTGTATATAAAAGATTGCATACAAACCCTGTATTTAACATTCAAAAAGAGGTTGAAAATTGTGTTAATATTGCTGTAAAAAATGGGATAATTGATAAAGATATTGCAAAGTTTCTTTTGGAATCAGAGGCAGTTACTCCTGTTTTATACACACTTCCTAAAGTACATAAATGCTTAACTTCCCCCCCTGGACGCCCCATTGTAGCTGGAATGGGTTCTATCCTATCTAAAGTTTCCATTTTTTTAGATAAGGCTTTGAGACCACTGGTATTATCCAATTCTTATATTCAGGATACAAGTGATTTTATAACTAAATTGCAGAACCTGTCTATTGATGGGAACAGAGGCATACTGTTTAGTCTAGATGTAGCATCTTTATATACTTCCATCTCTCATGAGGCTGGTATTGGTGCAGTCACCAAGGTTTTGAGTCAAGATTTAAAGTTTTCACCATTACAACAAGAATTTTTGATCCAATTACTGAGGATTGTATTATGTTGTAACTATTTTTTGTTTGGTGACGATTACTACCTACAACTCCAAGGGACTGCTATGGGTTCCAATGTCGCCCCCACATACGCGAATATCTATATGAATACTTTTGAGGAATATTTTGTTTATAGTCATCCATTGTTTTTACTATATGGTGCCATATGGTGGCGCTATATAGATTATATTTTTGGTGTGTGGTTGGGCGACATTGGAACCCTTGAGAAATTTGTTAATGATTTAAATTCTGCTACAACTAGAATTAAATTCAAACTGGTGTGGAGTGAGGAGAGTGTGGTTTTTCTGGATACTCGTATATCAAAAACTCCACAGGGTTTATCTGTGGATCTATACAAAAAAGAAACAGATTGTAACACCCTCCTCCACTATACCAGTGCCCACCCTCCATCTCTTCTCAAATCTTTACCTAGAAGCCAATTCCTTCGGGTTAGACGGATTGTGTCGGATGAAAATTTGGCCAAATTAAGATTGAGAGAGATGGGGGATCGGTTTTTAGCAAGGGGTTACCCTAAGGAATTGATTGAATCAGAACTTGAGTATGCTCTTGCCACAACTAGACAATCCCTGTTAACTAAAAAGAATAATGAGAAAAGAGAGATAAAGGGGACAGAAAAATCTGATAGATTGGTTTTTGTTAGCCAATATTCTCCTTTAAGTCTAAAAGTACAGAAAATTTTATTAAAGCATTGGCATGTGTTACAGACTTGTGAATCAGATGTTTTAGAGTTTTCTAAACCTTTTATGCCGGCCTACAAAAGAGGTAGAAATTTTAAAGATTCACTTGTCAGAGCAGATATTGGCCCCCTTAAAAAGAGGGGGGTGCAGAGCTATATAGGCAAGAAAAATTGGGGGAATTTCCCATGCCTTGGTTGCTCTAACTGCAACAACATAATTAAAGGCCCCACCTTTAGTCATCCTAGGACTGGATATATGTTTTCTATTAAGGATTATTTTACATGCAACACAGAATATGTGGTCTATTTGATTAAATGTCCCTGTGGATTGGGGTATGTCGGAGAGACCACCCGTAGTGTCCGTGAACGTATGGTTCAACATAAAAGCAGTATTAGGACAAAAAAACTTGATGCCCCTGTAGCGTGCCATTTTTTGTCTGCTGGACATAACCTTAATCAGTTAAGATTTCAAGTGATAGAGCATGTGCCAGTTCCTAGAAGAGGTGGTGATAGAGCCAAAATCCTTAAGAGTAGAGAAATGTTCTGGATTAATAAGTTGGGGACATTACACCCTAATGGGATGAATAGGGATTTTGACCTATCTGTATGCCTTTAAATTTAATTGGATACAATGTTTTTTAATTTCTTTCTTTTCTCTTTTGTTACAGATGATTATGGATTCTGTTCTGCTAATTTACTTGATATATGTATGTATATTTAACTATACTTTAATATGTATAAGGTTGGTGTGTTTCACCTGAAAATTATTGAAATGTTTTTTGCTGATAATTACCTGTGTACCTTGAGTAGTATGTAAGGGGTTAATCTGAGATGTACAAACTTCACAGGTGTGTGGGTGTGGCTAGGAGGGTATTTAAAGATGATGATGTGTAGAGTTTAGCCATACATGACTAAGCACTGTGTCCGAAACGTTGTTGTTTAACTATATTGGGTCTGGCTACTCCTCAGGCTGAATAAAACACCTTGAAGAAACGCTTTTGGTGGTGCTGCTTCATCTTTGTCTTCACATTTGTATTTGTGGGTTCTGGCAGGAACCTGGACGCTGGCACACCTTAAAACATTCCCTGTGCTGGATATATATGACTATACCAAAATAAAATCAGATAGAAATAAGTTTTTATGAATAAATAGAACATATTCTGCCATGTGAAGAACATTGGATTGTGAAATATTCAGTTTATCATGTTGGTTAGCACACTTGAGAATATGTGCTCGGGTTAGCATGCGAGAAGGGTGTTAGCTTTTTCCCCCACTTTTTTTGCTCCATTGACTTCCATGGGGGAATACGTTAACACGTGGCGATATTCTAAGTTTTTGCAGGCATCGAAAACTTTTTACTTTCAACTTGTAATACGAGCGCCACCCGATGTGCGCAAAAAGCTTACTTCTAGTGCAGTTAGCATGCAAGTGGGAACGATAAATAATGCAGTTCTTAGTGTTTAAAGGGACAGTACACTGTAAAATTGTTTTTCCATAAATGTATTTTAAATGACTTGTTATACCAACTGCAGAGTATAAAATATTTGAGAAATTACATTTTCGGGTTTATTTGTGTTTCTGAAGTAGCTGATTTTGTGATTTGAAACCACAGCCTATTACAATGGGTTGAGCTTCAGGTAATATCAGATCTCATTATGTTATCACTTTTATGTACATAGACTTGCTTCCTTATCTTATATTTGTCTGGAACACCAAGCTCAATACATAGAGAGAATAATGGAAAATTATAATTTTCTTACTTAACTATCATGCCCCCCACTGAGGGTGTAATCTCTTCTGCTGGCTGTGTTTATTTAGGCTTGTCAATAATGTATACGCCAGTATCAAAACTTTCAGTATAGGTTGGGAAACCACAAGCTAAATCAGCTATTTCAAATGTTGAAATATGAGTAAAGGAGCTACTTGCAACCAATTTAATACACTCTAGCAGGTAAAAAGGATCATTGGGAATAATTTAAAGGGGAGAAAGTTTTTGGGTGAACTGTCCCTTTAATGTCCTTTAACTTGAAATATACTACACAGTTATTGCTTGATTGGTGTAGGAGCTTGTTTGCTTATTTATATCTGTCCCCAGCTGTCCACAGCAATATAGAGAAGGAAAATATACTCAAGAGGTTTTCAAGAGATGTTTTCCTGGACTAAACAAAAATTATATTTCAGGATGTGGGAATATGAAATGAAGGAAATAGACCCTAATGCAGTGTTTCCCAACTCTACTGCATAGGACCCTTAACCCCTTCACCCAAATGGATGTATATATGCGGTACTTTCCTTATTGTACTGCACAATGTATATATATATATATATATATATATATATATACACACATATATATATATATATATATATATATATATATGTCTGAAATTCAGGATGCTTCAGCAGTCTCCACTGTTAAGTTAGAGACGAGAGCTGGAGTTCCTGAGCTCCAGGCATCTGCCCGCATTTGAAATGGAGCGCGATCAGTGCTCGACTTCCATTTGAGGAAAGTTGCAAGATCGTTACAGATGGTGACACTGTGTGTGTCACCGTTTGTAAGGATCCTCTGCCTGGGCGGTGGGAAGTGTGGGCGAGAATCTAGGAGGCGGGTGAGTGGCCCAGCAGCAGAGGAGGGATGGAGGGGTGAGGGAGGACCCTACAAACAGAAAATAAAAAATAAAGGGAGAGGAAGGGAAGGGGCGCTACGCTACATAAAATGGTGAGGTGGGGTGTGGAGGGCCCTACAGAAAATAGAATTTATATATATATATATATATATATATATATATATACATATACATATTTTAAAGGTACTGGCAGACAGCTGCCAGTACCTAAGAGGGAGGCACTAGTTAGAGGGGGAGGGTTAGGGAGCTGTTTAGGAGGGATTAGCGAGGTGAGAGGGAAAGGGGGGATTTTACCCTGAAGAAAAAAAAATTAAAAACTAAATTTAATTTAAAAAAAAAAAAAAGCCTTACATTTTTATATTGCTAGTAATTAAGATGGGGTGACCAGTGGGGGTGAGGGAGGGAAGAGAGCTGTTTGGGAGGAATTAGGTAGGGATCAGGGTTTGGAAAGTGTCAGATGGGAGGGTAATCTCTACACTAAAGCTAAAATTAACCTTACATGCTACCTAATTAACCCCTCCATATGTCTGCTATTTCTGTACAAAGGAAATCCCAGAGAAGCTTTTACAACCATTTGTGTCATGATTGCACAAGCAATATGTAAATAATTTCAGTGAGAAACCCAAAGTTTGTGAAAAATTAACAATTTTTTAAATTTGATTGCATTTGAAATGGTGGCATGAAATATATCAATATGAGCCTAGATCAATACCTTGGTTCGTCTACTTAAAAAAAAAAATAATAATAAATAAATAAATATATATATACTGTATGTATATATATATATATATATATATATATATATATATATATATATATATATATATATAAAAGAAGGAGAAGTGTGCTATTGGCGCAACAAAAAAGACCTAATCTTTAAAATAAAAGAGATATGAATAGTAGTAATAAAATGCTGCCCCTATCTATCTACCCAGGAGAGAAGGTCCTTAAACCCTCCAACCAAGGTAAAAGAGAATATAGAAAAAAAGAGAAAATGATAGAAAAATTAGGGCGCAAATAATATCAATAAATAATAGTGTTTAGTGAATGTTCTATTAGTGTGTAGAAAAATATGCAGATGTTAAAATATCCAATTCTAATTTAACTTGAGAAATAGGAGATACACTGTGTTTCAGTAAAATACAATGATATAGTATAAAAACAATAAATATAATAATTAGAGCGCTTGTTAGGCTAGTAATGCATTAAGCACAAAAGAATAGATAATATAATAAAATAAAGCCTACAATGCAATACAAACAATTCATGTATAACACATATAAAAATTAATATAGTATACAGTAAAAAATAAATAATAATCTGAATAAATACAAAGTAAATTGTAATATATATGAGACTGCCTTCATCCAAAAAGCAGATCTCTTAAGGGGTGTTTACTTACACTCCTTTATCTCAATCAGTATGAGGTAAGTGCCGCGCAGTATGAGTAGAAAACTCTCTTGGATCACCAGCTGTTCAAAGAATAGGATAACCACTTGCAGGACTTGAGTCAAAGTGCTTGTCTTTGTAGGAGTAATAAAACCCCCTTCACCAGATGGCCATGAGCATGTAAAACAAATGAAAACAGTAATAGTGCAACCCCGTATGTAAATTGTGACAATTACTTTATTTCATACAGTGCACTCACATTTAATACCCTCAAATATGTATGAGGTATAGTATTAGCAATAAAAACAAAGACCGGTTGTTCCAGCCAGCAATATTAGACAAACACTCTTCCCAAATAACTGTGCTCAGCTTTTTCGTATTAGAGTTCAAAGTGAGACCAATATACAGCAGTCCTGGTGTGTCCTATTTCATATTAGTCACTTAGTCCTTACGCGTTTCAAAGGCATTAATACTTCCCAGCCTTCTTCGTCAGAGGATTTACAGACAGCTGGTAGACGGGCTGAATTTCAAGCGGAGCTGCGGCACACTCCCCCCGAAAACAGAAATCTCATTGGTGCAAAAAAGAATCACATGACCGGCCGTCTGCCTATGAGAATTCTGAGTCATGGATTGGTTGTTGCTTAGTCTATTTCAGTGTCCCTTATTAGTAAACATGGCGATTATGCAATTGAAAGGCAACATCTGATGTACACTTAAATAACATATTCTAAATATCCTAAATTCTTTATAGTACTTGCGGTGCATTGAGATATGCATTTCTATGTATTAATGAATTGTATTACAATATCAGCATTTGGTATTTTGCCTATATTAAAAACGAACATTGAAAAAGATTGGTAGTATAGTCCTATCTTAAAATGTACTTGATAGAAAAAGCTAGTGTGCAAAAAAGTGATAAAAAATATATATATATAGATATCACTAGATACCTATGATAATAGGAAAATAAAAGATTAAGTAATATATAATATACGCTATAAAGAGGATGTAACAAAAAGAGGGTTATGCAACGTTGGTAGATGGGGCATAGGAGATATGCATGATTATCTGATATAAATAATTTGCAAAGAATATATAAATATAAGTAATAAATATTATTTATTATTTCAACTACTTAAACTTCTCAACAAAGTAATACTTATCGGATGCAGAAATTTGTTTTAATAAGTATTGGACAAAAGTTATTTTTATACTTATTATTAGGGATAGTAGCATTCCTATCTACAGTCAATTGACTTTGATAATTTGTCTATCCCTGAATATTTAATTAAAACAGGTATCCTAAAAAGTACATAAAACTATATATAAATATGAGAATATTAAAATATTAAAAATAATCCTATAAGAATTTGAATCTACAAGTGTTCTCAAAACATATATATTAGTCGTGGTTAAAAGTATTTAAAAGCCTGCCTCAGTATGTCTTCAAAAGGTGGAAAAAAACATTAGTTAATCTCAAAACTATATATAGAAAAATCATGTTGTATATTTATAAAAGGCTGTTTATACCAATAAGATTATTTAAGATAATTTAAAATAATAATAATAAAATACACCATACCAATATAATATATAGTAGTTAAAAATAATATTATAAAAAGTTAAACATACTTAAAATTAGCTAATATTACATCTTTTTAAATCTAACTGTAAAATTATTATTTAATTTAAAACTATGTGTACCTGGTATGTACACTAAAATTCAGACTAGAAACCTAATGGACCAAAAATCAGAAATGAGAGAATAATTTTGAAGTAAAATTTTTTGATAAAAGTGTTTTTTAAGTTAAAAATGTTTTTTAAGTTAAAAATGCTGCCAAATCAATGTCTTTATTGTGGCCTTGTGGAATTAGGGTTCCTAGTGTGTAGATCCAATATGTCTCTCTTTTTCGGAGTTTCAGTTCTCTGTTTCCTCCTCGCTTATGGTTTTGTACACATTCTATAATGGTTCCCCTTAAACATGAGGGATCTTTATTGTGTTTTTCCTTATAGTGTGCAGAGAGATTGTGGCTTTTTTCTCCAGTTTCTATATTGTTGATATGCTCTAACAGCCTCTTCTTAAAGGGCCTTGTGGTTCGTCCAATGTACTGGAGACCACACCCACATTGTAGGAGGTACACAACGAAATCTGTGCGACAGTTGCATAGACTTTCAATCTTTTATTTCTTATTAGTTGTTGTTGAAATAATTTCTTTCGTGGGTTTGTTCTTATAAAAGTGATGTGTGCAGGCTACGCAATTTTTACGGTTGCATTTAAAAAACCCAATTGTGCTCTTATTAAGCCAATTAGTATATTTTGTATCCACATTCTTTAATTCACTAGGTGCCAAAATATTTTTAAAGTTCCTATTTTTTCTGAAAATTATTTTTGGGTCTTTAGTTGTTACCTCATTAAGGAGGGTATCTTTTTTGAGGATATGCCAGTGTTTAGTTAATATTTTTCTGATTTCTGGTGCCCCTTCATTAAATGTTGTAATGAAGTTAACAGATTGTTCTTTTGTATTAGTTACCTTGGACCCTTTATTTGTTCCAGTTATCAACAAATCCTTTCTGTTTATCCTTTTCACCTTCTCAAGTGCTTCACCCACTTTATAGGAATTGTATCCCCTAGCTTTGAATCTGTCACTTAAGTTTTTTGCTTCCTTGTCAAAATCTTCATTTCTTGAACAATTTCTTTTAAGTCTCTGAAATTGTTCTTTTGGGATATTGTTTTTCCAGTTTTTATCATGGCCACTTTTGGCATGTAAGTAGCCATTACTGTCTGTCATTTTTTTTGTACAATTTTGTGTGTATTTTATTGTATTCATGAAAGAAAACGACATCAAGAAAGTCTATTTCCACAGTATTCATTTTGTTGGTAAAAGATAAGTTAAAATCATTAATATTTAATTTTGACACAAAATCCTCTAATTGGCTAACTGATCCATCCCAAATGAAGATGATATCATCTATGTACCTCCCCCATACTTTTATGTTGGAGAGATATACATTGTTATGCCAAATTACCTCCTCTTCCCATTGGTCCAAATACAAATTGGCATAGCTAGGGGCAAATTTTGTCCCCATAGCTGTGCCATTTATTTGCAGAAAATATTATTTTTCAAAGGTGAAATAATTCTTTTCTAGGGTGAATCTTATTGCGTCTGTTAAAAAAGTCTGTTGGTTATGGTGTAGCTTGTTGTCCTTTTCCAACCAGTACTGTATCGCTCGTATTCCCTTTTCATGTGGAATGTTTGTATAAAGCGCATTGACGTCCATTGTTACCCATAACCAGCCTTCATTCCACTCTATTCCACTCAATTTTTTTATTGTGTCGGGCGTATCTCTCAGATATGATTTGAGTCCCGGCACTAGGGGTTGTAGAAAATGGTCAATGTACTCTGACAATTTTGATGTTAAAGAGCCTATACCTGAAACTATGGGTCTATCCGGTGGATTTTCCAGGCATTTGTGAACTTTTGGTAGATGGTAAAATAATGCCACTACTGGTGTTTAATTTTTCAAGTATTTCCATTTCATTTAGAACCTTTAGATGTCTAGCATTATCTAATAAATGCTTATATTGTTCCAGGAAGCAATTAGTCGGATTAGATCTCAATCTATTATATGTGTTAATATCATATAACAATCTCTTAGCCTCTTTTAGATAGTCACTCCTATCTTGTAAGACAATGCCTCCTCCTTTGTCCGCTTCCCGTATTATGATGTCATTATCTTTTTCTAATTGTTTTATAAAATCCTTCTCTTTTTTTGAGAGATTATCTTTCTTAATTTTATAGTCCCTATAGAGGTTATCCAACTCCTCTTGGACTAATTTAGTAAAGACAGGGATGCAGTTCCCTTTTGAATTAATCGGGAAGAAGGTGGACGGTGGTTTGAGAGATGTGTGAATATTCTTTTGTTGTTCATTCATCTCTCTACTAATGTCACTTTCTTGTTCTAGTGATTCTAAAGTTAACAAAGTTTCTAGTTCCAGTTCAGAAATATTCAAATTTTTATCCATTTTTAGTTTTTCGAAATATCTCTTTAGGGTGAGGTTTCTAGTGAATTTGTTAAAATCCACAAAAAGTTGAAATGGATTCGGACCCTTCGTAGGGGCAAAAGATAGACCTTTTTCTAATGTTTTTTGCTCCTCTTTAGATAGACTTTTTTTTGACAGATTAAAGATTTTCATTCTTACATCGTTTGTAGAACTTGTGTTTGTCTTTTCCTTTTTGCTCCCATTCTTAGTTCCTCCTCTACATCCTCTGTAGTGTCGTTTACTCTTTTCAGACCCCTTGTTCTCCACTGCGGTGTGTTGGGTTGTATTTGTAATGATTCTTTTTTGTTTTTGCCTGTGATTTTCGGGCTGTTCTCTAAAAAATGATGCCCAGATCTATTTTCCCTATGTTTGTCTATTTTTTGGACATTTCTGTGATGTGGTGTTCTCCACATCCCCTGGTTTTTATCGTGATATAGTGTTGGTCGGACATTTTGTCTATAGTAATTGTTTCTATGGAAACCTCAATAGTAACCATTATCCTCTTGGTTATTGAATCTATACATATTGTGCGAATATGGTCTAAAAGAGTATTCTCTTCTGTATCCCTGCATCTGGTTTGGATATGGATTCCGATAATTTCGGTCTCCATTTTTGTTCCAATAGTGCATTTCGTCATTATACATCCTATTGTCCCTTTGTTGATATCTGTAATCTATATTGGTTTGGGGGTATTTTTGTCTACTTTCATGGCTTATATCCTCTCTTTGTTTTTGTTTTGTTTTTGGTCCATTAGTCTTGGAATTAAAAATAATTTCATTGCTAGGTGGTTTTCTCCTCGGTATGTTTTGTGATTCTTTTTTGCCCCAATGAGATTTCTGTTTTCGGGGGGAGTGTGCCGCCGCTCCGCTTGAAATTCAGCCCGTCTACCAGCTGTCTGTAAATCCTCTGACGAAGAAGGCTGGGAAGTATTAATGCCTTTGAAACGCGTAAGGACTAAGTGACTAATATGAAATAGGACACACCAGGACTGCTGTATATTGGTCTCACTTTGAACTCTAATACGAAAAAGCTGAGCACAGTTATTTGGGAAGAGTGTTTGTCTAATATTGCTGGCTGGAACAACCGGTCTTTGTTTTTATTGCTAATACTATACCTCATACATATTTGAGGGTATTAAATGTGAGTGCACTGTATGAAATAAAGTAATTGTCACAATTTACATACGGGGTTGCACTATTACTGTTTTCATTTGTTTTACATGCTCATGGCCATCTGGTGAAGGGGGTTTTATTACTCCTACAAAGACAAGCACTTTGACTCAAGTCCTGCAAGTGGTTATCCTATTCTTTGAACAGCTGGTGATCCAAGGGAGTTTTCTACTCATACTGCGCGGCACTTACCTCATACTGATTGAGGTAAAGGAGTGTAAGTAGACACCCCTTAAGAGATCTGCTTTTTGGATGAAGGCAGTCTCATATATATTACAATTTACTTTGTATTTATTCAGATTATTATTTATTTTTTACTGTATACTATATTAATTTTTATATGTGTTATACATGAATTGTTTGTATTGCATTGTAGGCTTTATTTTATTATATTATCTATTCTTTTGTGCTTAATGCATTACTAGCCTAACAAGCACTCTATTTATTATATTTATTGTTTTTATACTATATCATTGTATTTTACTGAAAAACAGTGTATCTCCTATTTCTCAAGTTAAATTAGAATTGGATATTTTAACATCTACATATTTTTCTACACACTAATAGAACATTCACTAAACACTATTATTTATTGATATTATTTGCGCCCTACTTTTTCTATCATTTTCTCTTTTTTTATATATATATATATATATATATATATATATATATATATAGGTCATCAAAGGAAGAATAATCCACGCCAACTTAAAACTTGACATTTATTGGTCTTCAGTTAAAAAGAGTTACAAACAAGGAGATTTTTGCAGCTTTAGCAGAGTGAGCGCAGCACTGGGCTTACGCGTTTCGGCAATTAGGCCCTATTTCTGTTTAAATGGAGTGATAGCAAAAATGCTAAAGATTTGTTGGTATTTTGGGCAAGTTTTTCTCTGAAAGTCCCAGTAGTGAAGGGGTTAACAAGCCTGATATTCATTATAACTAAAGCACAGGTAAAATAAGTAGCTGGTTGACGAGCTGATTATTTCACCTGTGCTCTAGTTAAGATATAATGAATATCTGGCCTGTTAAGAGTCCTGAGTACTGGAGTTGGGAAACACTGCCCTATTGGTTTCCCAGGTAATATATGCAATATGTGCAAGCAAATAAAGCACACATGATTTTGAAAATTAAGAAATTATGACAGGATAGCTTATAGGACAAAACAACTACTCAACTGAAATTAAAGCTCATAAAAGAAAACATTATCATTGTGCAAGAGGCATTGCAAATATTTCTGCAATTACATTAGTAACATTGTCACTACCTCACTAATGTGCTGAGTAACTGTAGGGTTTGTACTCTTCCCTACCCAGAATACCCTGAGGCAGAGCCCTAGTCTTTGTAATCTAGGAGTTAGAAAGATCAAAGTAAACTGGTGTGACCTAAATATTTGACCTAGACTTACATTCTAAATTTAGAAAAAGCTTTCATAGGTCTCAGAGTGTGATTTTATATTTTAATTAAAATGAGTCATATAATGACAATGTTTTTGCGGTTAGGTAAATGTACTTGAAAGTAGGCATTAGCAAAGTTGTTTCAGCTCCAGGACAGAAATGTACTGCTGCAACCCAGCTGAACACATCTGACAAAAGTATATGTGTGTAACCAACAGCTAGCTCCCAGTAGTGCATTATTGCTCCTGAGCTTACCTACATATGCTTTTCAACAAAGCGTACAAAGCAAACAAAGTTGATTTGATAATGGAATTAATTTGACAAGTCTATGAAAATTGTATGCTCTACCTCATTGATTCCTAAACTGGGGTTGAGACTCCCTGGGGTCCCTTACAAATTTTTGGGCAGCCCACAATATTAATAATATACTGTGAGTGTGTGTGTGTGTACGCGTGTGTGCGTTGGGAGTGTGTTTGTATGAATAAGTGTGTGTGTGTGTACGCGTGTGTGCATTGGGAGGGTGTTTGTATGAGTAAGTGTGTGTGTGTACTAGGGATGGGCGACTGTTTCGCAACATTCGAAAAACGGCATGAATTTTAACACATTCGTTCGTTCGAATCAAATTTAGAATGTTTACATAACATTCTAACATTCGATTTTCAAATGTTCGGTTTCGAATTTTACGATTACATTCGAAAATATTTGAATTCGAAAAATTCGAATTTAGATTGTAATAGTATTTCCAATGCTTTTTCTTTAAATGTAATATTCGAATTATGCAATATTCAAATTTGAAAAATTCGAATTTAGATTGTAATAGTATTTCTAATGCTTTTTCTTTAAATGTAATATTCGAATTATTCAATATTCGAATTCGAAAAATTCGAATTTAGATTGTAATAGTATTTCTAATGCTTTTTATTTAAATGTAATATTCGAATTATGCAATATTCGAATTCGAAAAATTCGAATTTAGATTGTAATAGTATTTCTAATGCTTTTTCTTTAAATGTAATATTCGAATTATTCAATATTCGAATTCGAAAAATTCAAATTTAGATTGTAATAGTATTTCTAATGCTTTTTCTTTAAATGTAATATTCGAATTATGCAATACGTGTATTCGAATTAGAACAATTCGAATTTAGATTGTAATAGTATTTCTAATGCTTTTAAATGTAATATTCGAATTATGTAATATTCATGTTTGTAATAGTATTTGTAATGCTTTCTTTAAATGTAATATTCGAATTATACAATATTCTATATGAAAACATTCAAAATTATATATTTGTATCTATTATGTATCAATTTACTAAATTCCCACCCTACCACATGAACTATTGAACTTCTGAATAGTATTTGTTAAATAGAATGTTAAATTTGAAATTTCGAATGTGGACATTCGATATAATTATAAACATTCAAATTCGAAAGTGACATTCGAAAACTGTAAATAACATTCGATTTTTGAATTTTTAAGAATATTCGTTCTTATCGACATTCGGATTTAGAATTCTAATTTCGGTAATAACATTCGTTCTACATTTGAAATTCGAAAATTTACACATTCGCCCATCCCTAGTGTGTACGCGTGTGTGCATTGAGAGTGTGTTTGTATGAGTAAGTGTGTGTGTACGCGTGTGTGCGTTGGTAGGATGTTTGTATGAGTAAGTGTGTGTGTGTATGCGTGTGTGCGTTGGGAGTGTGTTTGTATGAGTATGTGTGTGTTTGAACGGGTGTGTGTGTTGGGAGTGTGTTTGTATAAGTGTGTGTCTGTACAAGTGTGTGCGTTGGGAGTGTATTTGTATGAGTAAGTGTGTTTGTGTACACGTGTGTGCATTGGGAGTGTGTTTGTATGAGTAAGTGTGTGTGTGTGTACACGTGTGTGCGTTGGGAGTGTGTTTGTATGAGTAAGTGTGTGTGTGTACGCATGTGTGTGTTGGGAGTGTGTTTGTATGAGTAAGTGTGTGTGTATGTGTGAGTGCGTTGGGACTGTGTTTGTATGAGTAAGTGTGCGTGTGTACATGTGTGTGCGTTGGGAGTGTGTTTGTATGAGTAAGTGTGTGTGTGTATGCGTGTGTGCTTTGGGAGTGTGTTTGTATGAGGTGTATGTGTGTACGCTTGTGTGCGTTGGGAGTGTGTTTGTATGAGTAAGTGTGTGTGTACGCATGTGTGCGTTGGGAGTGTGTTTGTATGAGTAAGTGTGTGTGTATGCGTGAGTGCGTTGGGAGTGTGTTTGTATGAGTAAGTGTGTGTGTGTACATGTGTGTGCGTTGGGAGTGTGTTTGTATGAGTAAGTGTGTGTGTGTATGCGTGTGTGCGTTGGGAGTGTGTTTGTATGAGTGTGTGTGTGTGTATGCGTGTGTGCATTGGGAGTGTGTTTGTATGAGTGTGTGTGTATGCCTGTGTGTGTTTGGAGTGTGTTTGTATGAGTAAGTGTGTGTGTGTATGCGTGTGTGTGTTGGGAGTGTGTTTGTATGAGTAAGTGTGTGTGTGTGTACGCGTGTGTGCGTTGGGAGTGTGTTTGTATGAGTAAGTGTGTGTGTGTGTACGCGTGTGTGCGTTGGGAGTGTGTTTGTATGAGTAAGTGTGTGTGTGTATGCGTGTGTGCGTTGGGAGTGTGTTTGTATGAGTAAGTGTGTGTGTGTGTACACGTGTGTGCGTTGGGAGTGTGTTTGTATGAGTAAGTGTGTGTGTGTATGTGTGTGTGCATTGGGAGTGTGTTTATATGAGTGTGTGTGTGTTTACGCTTGTGTGCGTTGGGAGTGTGTTTGTATGAGAAAGTGTGTGTGTGTATGAGGGAGTAACTTTTATTTCCATATTTTGCTTAATATGTGGTAGGCAAATAGCTAATTTTGTATCCTTTCAAATGTGTGGGTGTTTCTCATCCCTACTAGCAGGTAAGAAGTCTATAATGAAAGTACATAGAGCAAGACAAATAATATAACTATGATTTACTTGTTTTTCGCTAATAATTATCTCACTTGTGCGATAAAAAATAGTATATCCGTCTGACAAAGGGTTTGATTGGACTATATTAGAAACATTTCCAATGTAAAAAAAGGGTCCCAGATTTAAAAAAAAGAAGCTCTGCTCTATCTGAACGATAAAAGTATAATTTTGACTTTCTGAACAGGGGTGTAACTAAACCTCACTGAGTTCCATGGCAACAGCAGTGGTAGGGCCCCCTATTTCAATAGCACCCTTTCTGGCTATTTGCAATCAACAGAGTCTGTGCAGGCAGCCACAAAGCAGCAAGAGGCACTACTTCTCTTTGACTATAAGTCATCCTTACCCCTTGGTTAAAGGGACACTGAAACCAATTTTTTTCTTTTGTGATTCAGATAGAGCGTGCAATTTTAAGCAACTTTCTAATTTACTCCTGTTATCAATTTTCTTCATTCTCTTGGTATCTTTATTTAAAAAAGCAGGCTTACGAAGCGGCCCGTTTTTGGTTCTGCACCTGGGTAGCGCTTGCTGATTAATGGCTAAACCAGAAGTCGGACCTTTGGGTAAATTAAAAAAATGTTTACCCAAAAAAAGTGGACAGTTGTTTATATGAATAAAAAAATCTGACCATTTTTATTTTTTTTATAAAAAAACTGCACAAAGCAGTTATAACAGGGGTTAAAGTGAGGGGATGTGGGGTGTTAGAAAAAAACGGCACTGAAAAGTGCCTTTACATGGAGGTGAATCTAGACTGTTTTCACTGTAAATATATATGTATATGCTTTTATACATATATATGTTTGTGTATATACACATATAAACACATAAATATATATGTATATGCTTTTATACATATATATGTTTGTGTATATACACATATAAACATATAAATATTTATGTATATGCTTTTATACATGTATATGATTGTGTATATACACATATAAACACATAAATATATATGTATATGCTTTTATACATGTATATGATTGTGTATATACACATATAAACATATAAATATATATGTATATGCTTTTATACATATATATGTTTGTGTATATACACATATAAACATATAAATATATATGTATATGCTTTTATACATATATATGTTTGTGTATATACACATATAAACATATAAATATATATGTATATGCTTTATACATATATATGTTTGTGTATATACACATATAAACACATAAATATATATGTATATGCTTTATACATATATATGTTTGTGTATATACACATATAAACACATAAATATATATGTATATATTCATAGACATATATATTTTTTAATTTGCTGCGCAAATTACCCCTTGCGCTAGGTGTTTTGCCTGGCATGAGAACGAGGCTCCCATTGGAGCCTATGGAAATGCGCTTTCGTGAGCGCAAGACTTCCAGGCAATGCAAATGCATTGTAATACCAGAACATATTTAAGTACGCTGGTGTTAAAGAAGGGAGCATGAATATCGTGCTTGCGAAATCGCAATTTTGCGTTCCACTCGTAATCTAGGCCTTAGTGTATATATCTATTCAATTTATTGTGTTCATTATTTACCTGCCGTTTTTGATAATAATATAGATATTGCATTTTTTTTATAACTATCAGCTACTTTAGCCACATAAGTATGTGGTTTGTGGCATGTTTTATTCAAAATATGTTATATATGTGTGCCCTAACTTATATACATTTTACAATTTAGTTTATTATGAGTATGACTTACTCCAAAGAAATCAAAGGCCCTAATAGAGTAAACAAATTAAAAAAAAAATGGAAAATATTTAAAAACACTTGATATATATATATATATATATATATACATACAACACACATAAAGCCTGTAAATAGAGGAGCTTTATGTGAGTGTGATAGCAACCAAAGCTGGGCCTGTTTATGGGTCATGGGATGTGTACCCAGTCCAGTCTGGATGTGCCTTCCTTTCTCCTGATTTTGCTTATGCCCAAGTCTGTGAACCCTGACCTGTTCCCAGTTTGATTATTAGCGTGCATTTGTGTGCATGGCTGCAGTTGTGTGGCTGTATTAGGGACCCAGGTATGTGGAAGAGACCTTGACGTGGTACCTGGGCTTGTCCCATTTGGCCAAATGGGGTAACTAACTCTTCCGGTTTTGTTTTTAATCCTAGCTGAGAGCTTGTGAGTACTTGATTTTATGTGTGTTTTATTGTCTGATTTTGTAATTCTCCCTTAGGACTTGCACCCTTGCAGGCCCAGGGTTAACTGCCTGTGACTCTGTAAATAGAGGAGCTTTATGTGAGTGCGATAGCAACCAAAACTGGGCCTGTTTATGGGTCATGGGATGTGTACCCTTTCCAGTCTGGATGTGCTGTCCTTTTTCCTGATTTTGTATGTATATAGTAACAGTAAATATCAGTTTACAATTATATCTTCCTATGACATCATACCTAGGTGGGCAAAAAAAAAAGAGTTCCCGAACATAAAGGTACAATCTGCACTATCATTATAAATCACTGTACTACCAACATCATGTGATACTAATGTGAATTATGTTGGTTGTGAAATATCAAGGGTGAGGAGACTTTCACATAAACAATTGTAGGGGTAAGGAATTGATACACATCTGGTGACAGTAAAACAAATTGTTGCTTCACTAATTGGACAATTACTTGCAGATGGAGTTCTGCACCAATAAGAATATGGATGCAATCAATAACATATTTTAACTTCTTAATAAGTGCACAGGACACCAGAAGTCCTCCCCAATCAATTACATTAAGTAATCATTAAAGATTGCTTAAGTGTTTATAAATTGCCAGTTTATTACCACGCTGAAATTTGACCCAAGTATTTAAGAGTAATATTATTGACCTCTGTTCTTCCAAAATATTTATCTTCTTCCGGTCCCATTTACTATACTTCAAAGGTGCACTTTTAGTCTAAATAATGCATGCCCTCAAGTGACATTAAGCTCAAAATGTAATTACCCCTAAAATATTTAATTTTCTGTTGTGAAAAGTTTATGTTTTTAATACTTATTTTTAATACTCTGTTGTTTTCTTTCAAATCAAAGTGCATCTGACTTTGTAACTTGCTAAAAAGTAACAACTTCATCCAGGAGTTCATGAATCTCTGTCTATAACTGGCTACAGCATAGAAGATAAAATAAACATATTCAAAAAGTTTACATAAGAAGAGTGTTCCAGTATACCAAAGCAAAATCAGTTTCAAAAACTTAAAAAAAACATGTATTTTAGTGCCAGTGTTTAGAAATGTAGTGTTTGTCAAGGTAGCTGGTAAAGTCAATCCCAAACTGTATCACCCCCACCTAACTGAAAATAGAAGAGGGTGTTCCTATGTTCTTGCGTCACAGAAAGCATAGAGTGAAGGAGGGGCCATGCAGGAATGCCCTCTTCTGTTTTCAATGGTTTGGAATATACAGATTCTGATTGGCTATACCAACCATCTTCTAAAAAAAAAAAAAATAACCTTTGGTTATGAGATGCCAGTGCACTCAGCATAAAAACAGTCACATAGGATTTAAAAAATATCACTAAAGTATTGTCATTTGAGGTGACAAACATAAAGTGTCAGACAAGGACACACAGTTTGAATACATTGTAATATCTGGTTTAGCTCCATTTAAGTTTGTTTCTTCAAAGAAAAGCAGAAACAACATGCCCACCCAACCCCAAACTTGCACATACAAACTCCACCCCTGGGGACAATAAACCTTTCCTCCAAACACACCAGCTTTATTCTGAGATCAAATAACTACAACCCTGGATATTCTAGACTCAAACTATATCATCTATCTATCTATCTATCTATCTATCTATCTATCTATCTATCTATCTATATATATATATATATATATATATATATATATATGTGTGTGTGTGTGTGTGTGTAATAGAAGACAGCACTCACTGGTCTTAAAGAATAGCAATAGTAGCTTTTATTTACTTGACTTTTCGGGGACAGCTCCCCTTCATCAGACCAACAATGAAATGTGACTAGCAAACATTTATACCCTCTAGGACCCTCCCCCAGTGAACAGAAATTGCACCACGGTGTCATGTCATGCAGCACTCGCACTTTGCCGTGCGATCAGGGCTACTTTGGATATGGGTATGAGCTGTGCACGGTCTAATTACATGTAGCGCTCTATTATGCGATCAGTGGTTCAGACAATACGGGAACGAGCTGGGTACGTACTAATAACTTGTTCTCTGTTCTGCTGACTAGCGATCGTAAGGCATTATCGGATCACTGTAACTGCATTAGTAACATGGTAGGGACTCCTGATTATTTTTCATGATTATTTATCACTATTAGTACAATTATTTATAACATGGATCTAAGTATACAACTCCCTATGTCTTGCCCCTTACTATTTGAACTTGTTACATTAATTTTACTGGGATTTAGCGATCTAACACTTCAGTGGGCTTGTATACTGTTGCCATATAAAATGTAATATACACTGTGCCTGCAGTCAATTTGTATTTTATGTATGTACCTATTAATTTTGTATGTTCACACAATGATTGTTTTGTGGTTTCACTTTGGGATTGTCTACAATGTATTAGATATTAGTTAATTTGTATCTTCATTTGTATATGCTTTGGTGTTACAGTAGCTGGTTGCCTTGACAACCATTTTGGCGCACTTTCTGTTCACTGGGGGAGGGTCCTAGAGGGTATAAATGTTTGCTAGTCACATTTCATTTTTAGTCTGATGAAGGGGAGCTGTCCCCGAAATGTCACGTAAATAAAAGCTACTATTGCTATTCTTTAAGACCAGTGAGTGCTGTCTTCTTTTACCTCTATATATATATATAGTAAATATATGTCTCGGGGACAGAATTCCCCTTCCTCAGATGAGGAAGGAAGGGGAATTCTGTCCTCTGAGGAAGGGGAATTCTGTCCCTGAAACCTCACAGCACTAGTAAAGATATTTGAAAAGACCAGAGAGTGCAAGTCTGTGGTTATTTACTGGATTTTTGCTCTGCTTGCACTCTGTGCACTTCCTATGGACATTGCTCTACATATATATATATATATATATATATATATATATATATACTAGTCCTAAAGCCCGTGTTCATGGGTCATTTTCCGGTCCCACACACTTGCGCTCCTTTTCAGCCACGCCCCTACCATGCCCGCTCCCTCATGGTCATGCCCCCACCATGCCCGCTCCCTCATAGCCACGCCCCCGCCATGCGAACATATGCGATGTTGGATCCGCCCCCTATTCGTCATCATTGAGAAAACTTTGACCCTACACATTACAGCCAATCAGCGGCAGACACTCCCTCCCAGACCCTCCCACCTCCTGGACAGCATCCATTTTAGATTAATTTGGAAGCTGCATTCTTAGTGAGAGGAGGGACAGTGTAGCTGCTGCTGATTTAATAGGGAAATCGATAGCTAGGCTAGTGTATTCAGTGTCCACTACAGTCCTGAAGGACTCATCTGATCTCTGCTGTAAGGACAGCACCCCAAAAAGCCCTTTTTAGGGCTAGAACATCAGTCTGCTTTTTTTTTTCCTGTGTAATCTAATTGCAGTTGCCTGCCTGCCAGCGTGTGTGTCAGGCTCACAGCGTATACTGTGCCCACTTGCCCAGTGCCACCACTCATATCTGGTGTAACAGTAGTGTACATTTAAAAAAAACAACACTTTTTTGACTGTGAAATAATAGCAGACAGCTGCCAGTACCCAAGATGGCCGCCAATAAGGCAGATTGGGAGGGTTAGAGAGCTGTTTTGGGGGGGGGGGATCAGGGAGGTTGGGGGCTAAGGGGGGGATGCTACACCACAGCATATGTAAATATGCTAAAAAAATTAAAAAAAATTAAAAACCTTTTATTTTAGTACTGGCAGACTTTCTGCCAGTACTTAAGATGGCGGGGACAATTGTGGGGTGGGGGAGAGAAGGGAGCTGTTTGGGAGGGATCAGGGGGTCTGTTGTGTCAGGTGGGAGGCTGATCTCTACACTAAAGCTAAAATTAACCCTGCAAGCTCCCTACAAACTACCTAATTAACCACTTCACTGCTAACCATAATACACGTGTGATGCGCAGCAGCATTTAGCGGCCTTCTAATTACCAGAAAGCAACGGCAAAAGTCATATATGTCTGCTATTTCTGAACAAAGGGGATCCCAGAGAAGAATTTACAACCATTTGTGCCATAATTGCACAAGCTGTTTGTAAATGATTTCAGTGAGAAACCTAAAATTGTGAAAAATGTAACTTTTTTTTTAATTTGATCGCATTTGGCTGTGAAATGGTGGCATGAAATATACCAAAATGGGCCTAGATCAATACTTTGGGTTGTCTACTACACTACACTTAAGCTAAAATTAACTCTACAAGCTCCCTACATGCTCCCTAATTAACCCCTTCACTGCTGGGCATAAAACTCGTGTGGTGCGCAGTGGCATTTAGCAGCCTTATAATTACCAAAAAGCAACGCCAAAGCCATATAAGTCTGCTATTTCTGAATAAAAGGGATCACAGAGAAGCATTTACAACCATTTATGCCATAATTGCATAAGTTGTTTGTAAATAATTTCTGTGAGAAACCTAAAGTTTGTAAAAAAGTGAACAATTTTTTTTATTTGATCGCATTTGGCGGTGAAATGGTGGCATGAAATATACCAAAATGGGCCTAGATCAATACTTTGGGATGACTTCTAAAAAAAATATATACATGTCAAGGGATATTCAGGTATAAACTCAGGACAAAATTTAGAAACTATTTAGCACTAGTACTAAAGCACGTGTAGACGGGCCATTTTTTGCAGTACAGCGGTCCCACCCCTTGCTCTCTCCCCCCTCTCTTTTGCTCTCTCTTCCCCCCTCTCTTTTGCTTTCTCTCCCCCCTCTCCTTTGCGCTCTCTCTCCTCACTTTTTCTCTCTCTCTCCCCTCTTTTGTTCTCTCTCTCCCCTTTTTGGCTCTGTGACAGACCCTTCGGTCAGAACTGAAAGAGTTAACTTTGTTCAGCTTTAAGAAGCTATTTTCTAAAGACAAGTTTGCTGGCATCAGCTATAATTAAGTTTAAGTGATAAACATTCCCATTGTTCAATCACATCTAGAGAGCAGATGCCCCAGTGATAAGAAAGGATCAAGTGTGTCTTGTGTTCAACTTGTTATCTGCTGAAGTAATGTAATTCTATTGTGGCCTGTCAAGGGGCGTTGTCCCTCTATCTAATGTACAATATTCTTTCAACCCCCCATCTGGGGTCAGACCTGCATAAATACTGGGCATATGGCCCTTAATAAAGTACACTTTGTTTTTTACCTTCAATGTGGAGCCTGGTCTCATGTTTGAGGGGGGAACTGATTGGGGTTGTGAATTGCTGATTCCCTATTCAGGGCATTGTTCATCTGGTATTAAACCTTGGTATCCTGTTGGTACCGTAACAATTGGTGGCAAGCGACGGGAGGATCCTTATCGCCCAGAAGAGCAACTACACAAGCCAGTAACCTCAGGAAGAGGGGGATTATTACAATACTGACAAAGATGGAAAGAGTACCAGGGACAGAAGGAACCAATGGGCCCAGCATATCAGACAGAACCCCTGAAGAAGCAAGCTTTGATCGGGCGGTTAAAATAAGACTGGCATATTATGGCCCCAACCCAT
Source organism: Bombina bombina (assembly GCF_027579735.1). NCBI lineage: Eukaryota > Metazoa > Chordata > Amphibia > Anura > Bombinatoridae > Bombina > Bombina bombina. Next base: position 97,560,581 of record NC_069502.1, on the reverse strand, counting down.
CTGCGGAAATTATCGACCGGGTCATAGCAGCTGTGGAAGCCAACCTACTTCGCCAAAGCGGCGCTACAGCAACCCAAGTCACAGCAACCCCAGTGGAAAAGAGAAAAGTAAATTTTGCAGCTTTTAAAAACTTCCTGGAAACAGAAGGAGAGATTGATGGGTACCTTGCGGATTTTGAGAGGCAATGTGCACTACACCAGGTACCCGCAGAGGACTGGGTCATGATATTATCCGGAAAATTATCCGGCCGGGCCAGTGAGGCTTTTCGGGCCATTCCAGATGAGGAAGTCGGGGATTATAATACTGTAAAAGAGGCTCTGCTCTCCAGGTATGCGGTTACACTGGAGGCATACCGGAGGCGGTTCAGAGACACTGTTAAATTAGCTGGAGATTCCTACCTTGAGTGAGCACAGCAGCTCACTGGATAGCGGGGTGCCAAGCCGTGTCTGGGGAAGAGGTGCTGCAGATATTCCTGTTGGAACATTGCTTCGACAAGTTACCCGCAGGAGTTCGAGAGTGGGTTCGGGACCGTAAACCCTCCACCCTGCATGAAGCGGCTCACTTGGCAGATGAGTATACAGATGCCCGCAAACTGGACACTGCTACCACTAAGCCCCCTGCCAGAGTGGAGTACAGACCCCCAGTCACCCCAGCAGCTGCCAGTTACCAACCCCCGGTGCACCGCTATACCCCACGGCCTCCAGCCATGAACTACCCTCAGAGAGCCCGGTTCAATTCACGGGGCTACTCACAACCTATTCAGTGCTTTGGATGTAAGCTACTAGGGCACAAAAGACCAGAGTGTCCCCTAAACGCAGCGACAACCAAGCACAGTCCTGGAGAAAACCCGCCGGCGGAATCCCATGTAATCCTCAGCCTGCGGCCCGCTACGTAGAGGCGCAAGAATGCTGGGGCATCCTACATGAGAAAGACCTTGTGCAAGCTGCCCACCGGAATAACCGGCAACTGGTTAAAGTGAATGGGAAGGAGGTCAGTGGTCTACGGGATACTGGTGCTACCATGACCTTGCTTCAAAAGAACTTGGTGTCTGAGAAACAGCACACTGGAGACACTGTGGCTGTGAGGGTAGCAGGGGGCGCTATGTTCCGCCTACCTGTTGCTAGAGTACATTTGGATTGGGGAGTGGGCGCTAGACCTGTGAATGTGGGGGTCATGAAGGATTTACCAGCTGATGTTCTCCTTGGAAATAACTTGGCCCCCTTGTTTCTGCCTATGCTCCTATGGGTCCCGCTGATGTTAACCCTGTGACTACCCGTGCCCAGAACTGTGTCACAGAGACTGACCCACCTGCTTCTAAGCCCCAGGACACTGAGCTCAGTAAATCTCTATCCGCTATTGATACGTGGAAGTTACAATGCGCTGATGAAGGAGAAGAGTCAAGTAGAGGATGAAATGGTCACGTTAAACAATCATGTAACAGTGCTAGCGGGAGAGAAGAGGAGTGCAGAGGAAAAAGCATGTTTAGAACAGGAATCTCTGCTAGACAAGCTGCACCGACAGACTGTAGAAAACACCAGCTTGAGAGTGGAACATGGAACATTAAAGACAAACTTAGCAACACTGGAGGAGAAGCTGGCGCTGGCTCATAGTGAGGTGCAGCAACTCAAGGGCACCCTATGTCAGTATGAAGGGATTGTGGATACCTATAAAGAGCAGTTACAAAAAACTTGTAAAGAAGCTGATGAAGTTGAACCCTTATTTTTACGGGCAGGAATTCTCTCTCATAACGGGAATACAGATGGATTGTCCCGGCAAACTGACATGCCTAACACCTCCTAGTCCGGTCATCCCCAGGTTGACCCGCCAAAGGGTCAAGCCGGGTCTGCCGGAGTGTTCCACAAGGGGGGAGCTATGTGACAGACCCTTTGGTCAGAACTGAAAGAGTTTTCGGTCAGAACTGAAAGAGTTAACTTTGTTCAGCTTTAAGAAGCTATTTTCTAAAGACAAGTTTTCTGGCATCAGCTATAATTAAGTTGAAGTGATAAACATTCCCATTGTTCAATCACATCTAAGTGATAAGAAAGGATCAAGTGTGTCTTGTGTTTAACTTGTTATCTGCTGAAGTAATGTAATTCTATCGTGGCCTGTCAAAGGGCGTTGTCCCTCTATCTAATGTACAATATTCTTTCAACCCCCCATCTGGGGTCAGACCTGCATAAATACTGGGCATATGGCCCTTAATAAAGTACACTTTGTTTTTTACCTTCAATGTGGAGCCTGGTCTCATGTTTGAGGGGGGAACTGATTGGGGTTGTGAATTGCTGATTCCCTATTCAGGACATTGTTCATCTGGTATTAAACCTTGGTATCCTGTTGGTACCGTAACAGGCTCTCTCCCCCCTTTCTTTTGCTCTCTCTCCCCCCTTTCTTTTGTTCTCTCCCCCCTCTTTTGTTCTCTCTCCCCTCCTTGGCTCTCTCCCCCCCCTCTTTGGCTCTCTCCCTCCCCTCTTTGGCTCTCTCTCCCCCCTCTTTGGCTCTCTCCCCTATTTTGCTCTCTCTCCTCTTTGTCTCTCTCTCCTCTTTGGCTCTCTTTCCTCTTTGGCTCTCTCTCTCCCCCCTCTTTTGTTCTCTCCCCCTCTTTTGTTCTCTCTCCTCTTTGGCTCTCTCTCTCCCCCCTCTTTTGTTCTCTCCCCCTCTTTTGTTCTCTCCCCCCTCTTTGGCTCTTCCCCCCCCCTCTTTGGATCTCTCCCCCCCTCTTTGGCTCTCCCCCCCCCCCCTCTTTGGCTATCTCTCCCCACTCTTTGGCTCTCTCTCCTCCCTCTTTGGCTCTCTCCCCTCTTTTGCTCTCTCTCCTCTTTGTCTCTCTCTCCTCTTTGGTTCTCTTTCCTCTTTGGCTCTCTCTCTCCCCCCTCTTTGGCTCTCCCCCACTTTGGCTCTCCCCCCCCCCCTTTGGCTCTCCCCCCCCTTTGGCTCTCTCTCCCCCCTCTTTGGCTCTCTCTCCTCTTTTTCTTTCTATCCTCTTTGGCTCTCTTTCCTCTTTGGCTCTCTTTCTCCCCCCTCTTTGGCTTTCCCCCCCCTTTGGCTCTCTCCCCCCCTCTTTGGCTCTCTCCCCCCCTCTTTGGCTCTCCCCCCCCCTCTTTGGCTCCCCCCCCCCTTCTTTGGCTCTCTCCCCCCCTCTTTGGCTCTCCCCCCCCTCTTTGGCTCTCTCTCCACCTCTTTGGCTCTCTCTCCTCTTTTGCTCTCTCTCCTCTTTTGCTCTTTTTGCCTTTGCCTCTCTGGCCACGCCCCATTGTGATGTCACCCGTCCGGCCACGCCCCTCACCACGCCCCTTGCGACTCACGGCTCAGCCCCCATCTCGATGCTCCCATTGGCCACGCTCCCTGACACTCTGCTTCAGCCTTGCTCTGTGCTGAGTGCTGAGTGTCAGGATCCAAACGGCCATGTTTGTCACGTGCAGTCTCTACTGCGCATGACTGCCTTTGACAAACATACTTGGCCATTTATTATATAAGATGGTTGTTTTTTGGTTGTTTTAGATGTGTAACAGATTTTTCAGGGCCTGCCAGGGCACAGTGTCACACCAGTGCAACTCATATCTGGTTTAACAGTAGTGTACATTAAAAAAGAAAATACAATTTTGACTGTAATAGATTGAATAGCAGTTAGTTGTCTGCTCGCGTGTGTGTCAGGCCTACAGCGTCTACTCTGCCAACTTCTGCCAGTACACAGTGCCACTCATATCTGTTGTCACAGTAGCTTACCACTAATCGAAAAAAAAATGACAGGCAGAGGCAGGCCACCCCGCAGGAGCCGTCGTGGTCATGGTGCTGTGATTCCCTTTGGCCCTAGAATAATGCCCAGTGTTCAGAGGCCACTACCCTGAACTCAAAAAGTCCTGAGGACATAGTTGACTGGCTGACACAGGACACCCAATCTTCTACAGCTTCCGCTCGGAACCTTGACGCACCATCCTCCTCCAGCTTAGCTTCGGGCACCTCTCAAGTTACCACTCGCCCGCCTGCCACTACCACCAACACTAGCACCACAGCCGCTTCACTTGATCTGTCAGAGGAGTTATTTATACATCAGTTGGAAGAAATGAATGATGCGCAACCATTATTGCCAGAGGATGTAGATAACAGGGATATGTCTCAGTCAGGCAGCATTACACACATGGACGTACAGTGTGATGATGATGATGTTGTACCCGCTGCAGGAGTTTGGTCTGTCACTGTGAAGCCGGCGTAACCCTTAAACTACCTGATCGATACAACATCATACCTGATGTTTTAAAGCACGTTATTCCAAACAATTTAGGAATGTTAGGTGATTTATGCCCTTTATGGATTAACCAGACTCTGCATCAACTATGTAATTTTCCATGGGAGTTTTGCCATGGATCCCCCTCCGACACGCCACAGTCCAGGTGTTAGTCCCCTTGAAACAACTTTTCCATCACTATTGTGGCCAGAAAGAGTCCCTGTGGGTTTTAAAATTTGCCTGCCCATTGAAGTCAATGGCGGTTTGCCCGGTTTGCCCGGTTCGCCGGTACGCGAACTTTTGCGGAAGTTCGCGTTCGCCGTTCGCGAACCCAAATTTTTATGTTTGCGACATCACTAATGAGAGTATATGTGTGTGTGGGTGCGTGTGGTATAGATATATACTATATGTTTATGTGTGTGTGTGTGTGCGCATGCATGTGGCATAGATATGTATGTTTGTGTGTGTGCGTATGTTTTTATAAATATATATATATATATATATATATATATATAAATACACACAGTATATATATATGTATACATATATATGTGTGTGTGTGGTATATATATATATATATATACTGTATATATATGTGTATGTGTGCACTTGCGTGTTGTATAGCTATATATGTTTATGTGTGTGTGAATGTGTATATATAAATATATGTATGTCATGACTGTTTAAATTGTAACTGATGGAAATGTCTCTCACACTGTGCACATATCTTGTGTAGGCTCAGTATAAATATTTCTTAAGACAGAACATGTAATCCAAACCTTCACTAAAGATATAAAGTGATATTTTTTCATGATTACTTTGCTTCTTCTTAAAATGTTTTAGTCTAGGATGCAAACTGTCATAATGGATTGCTCTGTGTGCTTAGCACTGTGAACAAATATATCAGTAAAATTTACCATCTGTGTCAATATATGACTGTGTACATTTAAATCTGTGCATATTTGCTGTTTTAGTTCACAGAAACATTGTACCAAACTGACATTTTACTCACATATCAGTATAATTATCCTTCTCAAGACATGAGAAAGTGTTTCTTTTTTTAAAATAAATGAAGTTAGTTTTTCTGGTTATAATCGGAAGTATTTCTGCTAGCAGACTTCATATGGTTTATTTTGTAAAACTCTTTTGTTTAGGAATTAAAACAAATCGTATCCATTGAAAATGGTCTATATTTTTAAAAGCTCAATGAACTAAAGTACCTTCCTGTTAATATATCTTGTGAACAAAACATTCTGTGAATATATCTGCATAAGGATCTACAAAAAATACAGAGTGAGCACAGTAAAGCTTTAAAATAACTTAAAGGGACAGTCTAGTCCAAAATAAACTTTCATGGTTCAGATAGAGATTGTAATTTTAAACAATTTTCCAATTTACTTTTATAACCAATTTTGCTTTGTTCTCTTGGTTTTCTTAGTTGGAAGCTAAACCTAGGAGGTTCCTATGCTAGTTTCTAAGCCCTTGAAGGCCGCCTCTTCTCTCAGGGCATTTTGACAGTTTTTCACCACTAGAGGATGTTAGTTCATGTGTGTCATATAGATAATACTGTACTAACGCACGTGGAGATAAGGTGAGCGAGGGGGCATTTTGTAGAGGCTTGGATACAAGGTAATAATAGAGGTAAAAAGTGTATTTGTATAACTGTGTTGGTTATGCAAAACTATATTTATAAACAATAACAATTGTGACGTAGACTGTCCCTTTAAAACTCAAAATGACAATCACCATAAAGGGCCAGTTTACAAGTGGAGCAGTATGTAACGATCCTACTCTAGCTTTTATTCCGCTAAAAGAAAGCTTTTTGCACGTTGGGTAGCGCTCGTATTACGTTAAGTTGAAAGTAAACTGTTTTTGCTTGCACGCTAACCCTACTCACTTGAAAAGCAGAACTTAGAATATTGAGCATGTGATAACGTATTCTCCCATAGAAGTCAATGAAGCAAATTGTTCTAGAAGTAAATTTTTTTGTACGTTGTGTTGCGCTCTTTTTACGAGTAGAAAGTAAAAAGTTATCACACTCATGCTAACCCAACAGGTGCAAAAAGCCGAACTTAGAATATCACGTACGATAACCTACTACTCCATAGAAGTCAATGGAGAAAAAAGTGGAAAAAACACCCCACTCTCGGGCTAACTCGAACGCATATTCTCAAGTGTGCAAACCTGACATAAAAAAAAGAATATTTCACATTTATGTATGTGTATATATGTCTGTAAATACATACACATATAAATACATAAATACACATGTATACATATATAGAAATATATATGAATACATATACTGTACATATTTAGACATGTCTCTATGTGAAAGTCCTTTGCCTGCTGAGATCTCATATCTTTGAGCCCTTTAAATTTTGTGTGCAATATTTTTATAATGTTTATTAGATGGTGTTATTATGGCATAACTGTACTTTGTAATGTATTTTTAATGTGTTTTGTGCACATTTTTAGTTTTGTTAAACAGTTAACCAGAGCTCTGAGAATGCTCAATCCCGACAAGCGTTAACTTAAAGTGAAGGTCCATTTTGATGAATTAGTGCCCAGTTTTTAATAAAACTATTAAAAACAAGGGCATTTTAATTAATCAAAATTGACATTTCACTGTTTTCTTCAAAAACTTACCTTTTAATCCTGGCAGCCACTCCAGCATTTACTCCGCCCGTCGCAAGCCATCATTGCGGGTCCAAAATGTTGAATCCGGCTTAATCCAATCACAGCGTTGCATCAGGCCAAGATTCCCCCGAGGGGGAGGGGGAAGCTGTGATTGGAGGAAGCCTGATTCGTCATTTCTGACATCTGCAGAGGCTTACGACGGCCGGGGGAATCGCTGGAGCGGCATTCAGGAATAAAAGGTAAATTTTTGAAGAAAACAATGAAATGTCAATTTTGATGAATTAAAGTGCCCTTGTTTTTAATAGGTTTATTAAAAACCAGGCACTAATTCATCAAAATGGACCTTCACTTGAAATTGTTCTCAAGCGATCAGGTTTACTTTCGACTTGTAATACGAGTGAAAAACCTGATGTGCGCAAACAACTGCGATAAACCCCTTTTCACTCGTGCCTAACTATAATCCATTCGTAATCTGGCCCAAAATGTTTAAAGATTCTTGGTAGTGACAATTAAACTTTTCATGACTCATGAGCATAAAAAAAATACAAATTACTTTTTAAAGGGAAATTAAACTAAAATGCTTTCTTTCATGATTCAAATAGAGCATGCAATTTTGAACAGCTGTAAAATTTACTTCTTTTATCTAATTTAATTTGTTCTTTTGGTATACTTTTTTGAAGAGCATACCTAGGTAGCCATAGGAGAACTGAATGGCAGCAGTGTTTGCAACAATTTATATTCTAAACACTGCTGCCATGTAGTGGTTTATATGTGGACAGATATATAGATATGTGGACACTCTTGAGATTACCTAGAAATGATCTTCCCTAAACTATACCAAAAACATTAAATAAATCAGAAAGTTTTGTGTGTGTGTGTGTGTGTAGATTGATGATATATAGATTCTACTAATGGATAGAAGATAGATAGATGGATAGATGGAACTAATAGATTATTAATAATAATTGCTAAGGTAAACTCTGAATGCATTTAAATAATACTTTAAATGGTTTTATCTTCAAATCCACGTAGTATTGACATACATCAATCTAAAATAAAATATGCAATTCCAAAAACACAGTTGAAAAGAAGGTAGTGACCTTATACAGGGTTAATCCAACAATTTGTCACTTTGACATTTTTTTTTTTAAATTGCTTCTTTGTACCATGCCAAAATAAAATAGTGCAAAAATGTAATTATAGATGTATTAACATTCTTTTTGGCATCAAAAGTAGAAAATCCAGATGTTGCAATTGTATAACTATAATGGGCTGCATGTACTAAGCAGCGGATGCTGCTTTGGAGCGCTTGTGCGGCAGGCTTACTTTCCGAGTCTTACCGAGTCTGCTTACCGCAATGTAATAAGCAGCGGTCATATGAGGTGGAAGAGATAAATCACTCTGGTTATGTTTGTTCAGGGTGACTGACAGCTCAGGCGAGAGAGGGGGTAGAATTATCTAGGTACATACGGCCAGTTGACTACTGTATCCACTGCCCATTTGCCACAAAGACAGGCTTACGTTCCAAAGTATGAGAACTTTATCCATCTGCGATATAGTAAATGGGGCCCAATGTCTATCGAGGTGCTAACAGACTCACTGATTTATATAATTTGTTAAAATTGGTTTAGATTCATATTGACTGTGAGGGTAAATTCATAACAGAGGATTTTTAAGGTAAGATTAGTTTTCAGGCTCTTTTTCCACTGTTCCAGAGTTACATTTTTCTGAAAAAGCTATTCTGAACTAAAAATTATAGTCATATTTTTATTTTCTTCATCTACATTTTAAAATATATTAGAGTTTTTGTATTTTGAAAAATGCATTCTGCTGTGCTGCATAAATAATATAATTAATATTATTATCATTTATTTGTATAGCTTAGGCAAATTCCATATTACCAATAAAGTTGTGGGAGTTGTCCCATCGGGTTCTTTGTGTATTATGAGTGTGTTGTGGTGTGTGACATTGCATAGTGGGTCTGAGACAGGACGTTTAGTATTATAGTTGGGTTATCTGCAGTGGGGCACTAGGACACAGTTTAGGTCCATAGCAGTTTGAGGTAGAGTTGGGTTTATTGGATAGAGACAATAACTATGAGATCTACATAATATAGGAATCAGTGCTATTATGGTTAAAGGGACAGTCTACACCAGAATTTGTATTGTTTAAAAAGATAGATAATCCCTTTATTACCCATTCCCTAGTTTTGCACAACCAACAGTTATATTAATATTTGTTTTACCTCTGTGATTACCTTGTATCTAAGTCTCTGTAGACTGCCCCCTTATCTCAGTGATTTTGACAGACATGCAGTTTAGCCTATTACTGCAGACTCCTAAATAACTCCACGGAAGTGAGCACAATGTTATCTATATCACACACATGAACTAATACTGTCTAACTGTGAAAAACATTCAAAATGCTCTGAGCTAAGAGGCGGTTTTCAATGGTTTAGAAATCAGTTTGAGCCTACATAGGTTTAACTTTTCAAAAATACCACCAAGGGAACAAAACAAACGTAATGATAAAAGTCAATTGGAAAGTTGTTTAAAATGACATGCCCTATCTGAATCATGAAAGTTTCATTTTGACTATACTGCCCCTTCAAAGTCAGCATTTGCTTACCTGGTAGGTCGCAGTTACCAGCCATAAGAAGCCACTGTATATTGATGACCTGAACATAGCTCTGCAACTGAAAATATGTGCTACAGCACAGTTAGAGCAACTGCTCAAACACTGCTGTTCTCACTGTTTGTGTTTTCTTTTTTTGTAGGGACATGCTACAGAATATTTATGCTCTATACCACTGGTTTTCAAATCTGTCCTCAGGACTCCCTAACAGGCCACATCTTGAGGATATCTGACCAGGAGCAAAGGTGAAACAATCAGCTGATTAGTAACCATGGTTATTCTACCTGTTCTCATCCAAGGTAATTCTGAAAACCTGGCCTGTTGCGGAGGCCTGAGAATAGGTTTGAAAACCAGTGCTCTATACTAATAAATGATAATAATTATACTTGGCTCAGATCTAGTCCTTATTTGGAAGTAGATTATTCATATGTTTTGTTTAACAGTGACATGTAAATGGACATTAAAAAAAACTACTATACACATGAAAGGATAGGAAATACACATGTTAATATATTTAAAGAATAGACCAAAGGCCTTAAAAGGGATCAAACAACTACTATGAATGTATGGGTGAGCTGTTCGGGGCAAATAGATTTTTGTATTATTTAGCCTGGCAGCAATTTTCATATTTTTGCACTTTCAATACTCTCCTCCGCCCTCCCCCAATTCCTAATACAACTTCTCTGTCAGCTCAAGACTTTGCCAGTCACTTTATTAACAAAATTGACTCCATCAGAAATGAAATCAGCTCTCAACATAATTCCCCCCCCCCTCAAATGCTCTCACTCAACCACAACCCTCATAACCTGAAACTTAGTTCATTCTCCCCTGTTACTGAGGAAGAAGTTTTGGCACTTATACTGTGCTTTCACCTCACTACCTGTCCCCTTGACCCTATCCCCTCACAGCTACTCCCCTCACTCTCTGCTACCCTTCCCCTATACTAACACACATTTTCAACCTCTCCCTCAGCACTGGTACATTTCCCTCATCGATGAAACATGCACTGGTCACACCTATCCTCAAAAAACCTTCCCTTGATCCTACCTCCCCATCCAACTACCGCCCTATTTGCCTCCTCCCTCTTGCCTCAAAGCTTCTCGGAAAACTAGTATATGCATGCCTATCCCATTTTCTTACGTTAAACTCCCTTCTTGACCCACTGCAATCTGGATTTCGTCCCTATCACACCACAGAGACAGCTATTGTTAAGGTCACCAATGACCTACATACAGCAAAATCAAAAGGCCACTTCTCTCTGCTTATCCTCCTTGATCTGTCTGCAGCCTTTGACACTGTCGACCACCCTCTTTTGCTCCAAACCCTCCAATCATTTGGCATCTGTGACACAGCTCTTTCGTGGCTCTCTTCCTACCTGTCATACCATACTTTTAGTGTAGCCTTCTCTGGGGCCTCCTGTGCCCCGTCACCACTTTCTGTTGGAGTACCACAAGGCTCTGTCCTTGGTCCCCTTCTCTTCTCAATCTATACATCATCACTAGGTTCCCTAATTAAGTCCCACGGTTTCCAATATCATTTGTATGCCGATGACACCCAAATCTACTTCTCTGCACCAGACCTATCTCCTTCCTTGCTAACCCGTGTCACTAACTGTATTTCTCACATCTCTTCCTGGATGTCCTCTCACTACCTCAAGCTAAATCTCTTCAAAACTGAGCTCCTCATTTCCCCCCCTTCTTCCAAAATTTCCACCCCCAATATCTCTATAACTGTCGACAACTCCATCATTACCCCTACCCTGCATGCCCGATGTCTCGGGGTCACATTTGACTCAGATCTTTCCTTCACTCCTCACATTCAGTCCTTGGCTAAAGCCTGCCGCTTCCACCTTAAAAAAATCTCCAAAATTAGACACTTCCTTACACAAGACACAACTAAAATTTTATCCACTCTCTCATTCTTTCCCGCCTTGGTTACTGCAACTCTGTCCTCTCTGGTCTCCCCACCTGCCGCCTAGCTCCTTTACAATTCATAATGAATGCCTCTGCCAGACTCATCTTCATTACACGTCGCTCCTGCTGCTCCTCTCTGCCAATCCCTTCACTGGCTTCCTCTTACCTCTAGGATCAAACACAAAATTCTCACTCTGACTTACAAAGCCCTCAACTGCACTGCTCCCCCCTATATCTCAGACCTTGTATCCTGATACTGTCCCTCCCGCCCCCTTCGCTCTGCTCATGACCTCCTACTTTCCTCCTCTCTGGTTAACTTATCGCACTCCCGTTTACAGGACTTCTCCAGACTAGCTCCCATCTTGTGGAACTCTCTGCCTCGCCCCACAAGACTCTCCCCTAGTTTTGAAAGCTTCAAGCGCTCCCTAAAGACTCTACTGTTCAGGGATGCATACAACCTATGCTAACCTTACTTTATACCAGTTCCACTCCTCCATTGCTATCCCCTGAACCCCCTTAAGTCCAGCTGTTTGTAGATCACCTTCTTAAGAGCTGATTACAACAGTGCAACTCTTGGCAGGGCCCTCTACCCATTTGATCCCTTTAATTGTTTTGTTGTACTACCCTCTGTTTACAACGCTGCGGAATCTGTTGGCGCTATACAAATAACCGATAATAATAATAAAAAAAATGATAATAGTGCACAAAAGATTACTTAAGAGTTACTTGTTGTGTGTACGCACATGTGTCTATGTGTGCGTGTGTCTGTGTGTGAATATTTACATGTATAAGTGCGTGCGCGTGGGTGTTTGTGTCTTTGTGTGCATCTGTGTCTGTCTGTGTCTCTGTGCATGTTTGTACAAAAGTGTGTGCATGTGTCTGCTTGTGTGTGCGTGCATGTGTGTGTCTGTGTAAGTGTATTAGTGTGTGTGTACTAGTGTGGGCATGTGTGAGTGTGTGAATGTGTGTCTGTGTGAGTGTATGAGTGTGTGTTTGTGTGTGTTCAAGTCTTTGTATGGGAATGATCATGTGTATGAGTGAGTGTGCTTGTGCATGTGTGAGTGTGTGTGTGGATATGTGTGTGTGTAAGTGTATGAGTGTACTAGTGTGGATGTGTGTGTGCATAATTGTGGGAATGTGTGTCTGTGTGAGTGTGTGTCAGTGTGTGTGCAAGTGCTTGTGTGTATGTGTGTGAGCATGTAAATGTGTATGAGTGAGTGTGTGCATGCATATGTGAGTGTTTGTGTGTGCATGTTTGTATGTGTCTGTGTAAGTGTATGAGTGTGTGTGAGCCTGTCAATGTGCTTCTGTATGAAAGGGTTAATGATAGTGTTTGTAATTTTACTTCTAAAATGTTCTCCTACTGCTCAGCAAAAGGAAAAGGATGTTCCTTATCGGTAGCATTTTTCCACTAACGGAGAATACAGAAAAGTGAGTTAAATCTAAATTGAGTTAAATGTATCCTGCACAACTACTGGTAACTTCCATGACAGCTTTAACTAACAAGATGATACGCAAGAATAAAAAGAAACTCTGGTATTTGTCAGGGCTTCCACCCTAGCCAGGGGGGATACACCTGGGCAAGCTGTGATTAGTAACAGAATGGCAGGAATAGACAAAAACACAGTTCTTACATTGTCACAAACTCTTCTGCCTCATATTTAGGATGAAACTCAAACCTGAAATTTTAGCTTTTTCTGGTGATTACTTTCAGCTGAAGACTTCTGAATTTGATGTCAGCAGTATTAGTAACGCCAGAGGGGAGATAGACAGCTTCTCACGCCCTTTTAGTCTTAGGATAGTGAATATGTCTTAATATTTGTTTAACAGACGTATCATTCAAGACACCTGAGCTCTCTTGTCTTTGTTGTTACATTATTTTTTTTATCATTGGTTAGATATTTAGCACTGACAAGTAACAAGGTGGGACAGCACACATTGTAAGGGAGAGTTACAAATATCAGTGATAGTTTCTTTTGTGACTGCTATGATTTGGAGTGTTATTTACATGAGGAATGTACATGACATTCTATAAGTTTTCCCTATCATGTAATATATATATATATATATATGTGTGTGTGTATGTATATATATATACAGTATATATATATATATATGTGTGTGTATGTATATATATGTATATATATATACAGTATATATATATATATATATACAGTTTCACTAATTCCATACATTCAAAATGCATTATCAGTAAAAAACAAATTCTTGCTATGTTTTGCATTTGTCAGTAATATGATTAAAAAACAAATTGTTGATTTGTTCAAGCAGTTAAAGTTGCCACTCTAAGCACAGGAAAGACAGATGGGGAAGGCTTCAAAGTTACACTATTTAATAACAATCTGATAATGTCCTTGTTAGATGATTAATTCCTGTGTCAGCCAATAAGTATGTAAGCTTTACTTTTATTCTTGACAATCCTGACTTCATTAAAAAAAGAAAAGTTTTTTTTTTACTACTGCTGGCTGGCCTGTAGCAGTAGCACTACAGGTAATTGGATTTAACAAATTCAAAACAACCCCATGAGTGAATATCAGATAAAACAAAATAAATTGTATTAGTGCATTTCCAATGCACTAATATTGTTGACAATTACTTATTATTCTTAGAAGTGCATAGTTTTTTTAACATCATTTTAAACTGTTTAGCGAGCATCTGCGTTTCGTTTGGGGGTCAATTGGTAAAAAGGATATTCTACATGTTAAAAACATTTGTTGATGATAAAAAATCTATAAACATTAATAAATATAACAAAAAGCAATCATTGATGGTATACAGAGTATATATTTTGTTGTACCCAGAGTGCTTCTTCTGTCAAGGAAATATTTACTATATGGTAAATCTTTGTCACATTTAGTGTTCAATACAGTGGGGCCTAGTTATCAAGCCGTCAACCTCAAATACGCTGGAATTCCGCATCGTATTTGTGGCGAGGCTGATACGCCTTAGTTATCAAAGGGTCGAGACCGGCAAAAGTAGAATTTTGTGAAGTAAGCATCGATCCGCCGGACTCAGTCCGACACAGATCGATTCTTACGTCACTCCAGATGTTCCGCACACAAGTGCGGCACATTCTCACTACTTTTGCTAGTTATCAAAAAACTAGCAGGTACGCTCGGCACTTTTACGGCCCAGCGTACCTGGTTTTCAATCCGCCACCCCTGGAGGTGGCGGATCCCATAGGAATCAATGGTAGTCTGACCATAGCGAAAGTACAAGTTCGCTGCTGACAGACATCCCATTGATTTCTATGGGAGCTGTCTACACCTAACACCCTAACATGTACTCCGAGTCTAAACACCACTAATCTGTCCCCCCCTACACCGCCGCAACTAAATAAAGTTATTACCCCCTAAACCGCCGCTCCCGGAGCCCACCGCAACTATAATAAATGTATTAACCCCTAAACCGCCGCTCCCTTAACCCGCCGCAACCTATATTAAATGTATTAACCCCTAATCTGCCCCCCCTACACCGTCGCCACCTATAATAAATTTATTAACCCCTATCCTGCCCCCCTACACCGTCGCCACCTATAATAAATTTATTAACCCCTAATCTGCCCCCCCCACACCGTCGCCACCTATAATAAATTTATTAACCCCTATCCTATATATATTATATTCTAGCTATTTTAGGATTTATATTTATTTTACAGGTAACTTTCAATTTATTTTAACTAGGTACAATAGCTATTAAATAGTTATTAACTATTTAATAGCTTACCTAGCTAAAATAAAGAGAAATGTACCTGTTAAATAAATCCTAACCTAAGTTACAATTACACCTAACACTACACTATACTTTACTAAATTATTCCTATTTAAAAATAAATACTTACCTGTAAAATAAACCCGAAGATAGCTACAATGTAATTAATAATTATATTGTAGCTATCTTAGGATTTATATTTATTTTACAGGTAACTTTGTATTTATTTTAGCTAGTTAGAATAGTTATTAAATAGTTATTAACTATTTAATAACTACCTAGCTAAAAGAAATACAAAATTACCTGTAAAATAAATCCTAACTTAAGTTACAATTAAACCTAATAATACACTATCATTAAATTAATTAAATAAACTACCTACAAATAACTACAATTAAATACAATTACATAAACTAACTAAAGTACAAAAAATAAAAAAAGCTAAGTTACAAAAAATAAAAAAATAAGTTACAAACATGTTAAAAATATTACAACAATTTTAAGCTACTTACACCTAATCTAAGCCCCCTAATAAAATAACAAACCCCCCCAAAATAAAAAAAATGCCCTACCCTATTCTAAATTAAATAAATTTCAAAGCTCTTTTACCTTACCAGCCCTTAAAAGGGCCATTTGTGGGGGCATGCCCCAAAGAAAACAGCTCTTTTGCCTGTAAAAGAAAAATACAACCCCCCCCCAACATTAAAACCCACCACCCACATACCCCTAATCTAACCCAAACCCCCCCTTAAAATAACCTAACACTAATCCCCTGAAGATCATCCTACCTTTAGTTGTCTTCACTCAGCCGAGCCACCGATGGAACTGAAGAGGACATCCGGACCGGCAGAAGTTAATCCTCCAAGCGGCGCTGAAGAAATCTTCCATCCGATGAAGTCATCATCCAGGCGGCGCTGAAGAAAAGTCTTCGATCCGGCCGATGTCATCTTCAAAGAGGCGCTGAAGAGGTCTTCTATCCAGCGAAGTCATCTTCCAAGCTGGGTCTTGAATCTTCCTTCCGCCGACGCGGAACCACCTTCTTCACCGACGGACTACGACGAATGACGGCTCCTTTAAGGGACGTCATCCAAGATGGCGTCCCCTCAATTCCGATTGGCTGATAGGATTCTATCAGCCAATCGGAATTAAGGTAGGAATATTCTGATTGGCTGATGGAATCAGCCAATCAGATTCAAGTTCAATCCGATTGGCTGATCCAATCAGCCAATCAGATTGAGCTCGCATTCTATTGGCTGATCGGAACAGCCAATAGAATGCGAGCTCAATCTGATTGGCTGATTCCATCAGCCAATCAGATTTTTCCTACCTTAATTCCGATTGGCTGATAGAATCCTATCAGCCAATCGGAATTGAGGGGACGCCATCTTGGATGACGTCCCTTAAAGGAGCCGTCATTCGTCGTAGTCCGTCGGTGAAGAAGGTGGTTCCGCGTCGGCGGAAGGAAGATTCAAGACCCAGCTTGGAAGATGACTTCGCCCGGATAGAAGACCTCTTCAGCGCCTCTTTGAAGATGACATTGGCTGGATCGAAGACTTTTCTTCAGCGCCGCCTGGATGATGACTTCATCGGATGGAAGATTTCTTCAGCGCCGCTTGGAGGATTAACTTCTTCCGCTCCGGATGTCCACTTCGGTTTCATCGGTGGCTCGGCTGAGTGAAGACAACTAAAGGTAGGATGATCTTCAGGGGATTAGTGTTAGGTTTTTGTAAGGGGGGTTTGGGTTAGATTAGGGGTATGTGGGTGGTGGGTTTTAATGTTGGGGGGGGGGTTGTATTTTTCTTTTACAGGCAAAAGAGCTGTTTTCTTTGGGGCATGCCCCCACAAATGGCCCTTTTAAGGGCTGGTAAGGTAAAAGAGCTTTGAAATTTATTTAATTTAGAATAGGGTAGGGCATTTTTTTATTTTGGGGGGGTTTGTTATTTTATTAGGGGGCTTAGATTAGGTGTAAGTAGCTTAAAATTGTTGTAATATTTTTAACATGTTTGTAACTTATTTTTTTATTTTTTGTAACTTAGATTTTTTTATTTTTTGTACTTTAGTTCGTTTATGTAATTGTATTTAATTGTAGTTATTTGTAGGTAGTTTATTTAATTAATTTAATGATAGTGTAGTATTAGGTTTAATTGTAACTTAGGTTAGGATTTATTTTACAGGTAATTTTGTATTTCTTTTAGCTAGGTGGTTATTAAATAGTTAATAACTATTTAATAACTATTCTAACTAGCTAAAATAAATACAAAGTTACCTGTAAAATAAATATAAATCCTAAGAAAGCTACAATATAATTATTAATTACATTGTAGCTATCTTAGGGTTTATTTTACAGGTAAGTATTTCTTTTTAAATAGGAATAATTTATTAAAGTAAAGTGTAGTGTTAGGTGTAATTGTAACTTAGGTTAGGATTTATTTAACAGGTACATTTCTCTTTATTTTAGCTAGGTAAGCTTTTAAATAGTTAATAACTATTTAATAGCTATTGTACCTAGTTAAAATAAATTGAAAGGTACCTGTATAATAAAAATAAATCCTAAGATAGCTAGAATATAATTATTATTTATATTGTAGCTATATTAGGGTTTATTTTAAAGGTAAGTATTTAGTTTTAAATAGGATTCATTTAGTTAATAAGAGTTAATTTATTTAGATTTATTTAATTAATATTTAAGTTAGGGGGGCGTTAGGGTTAGACTTAGGTTTAGGGGTTAATAATTTTATTACAGTGGCGGCGGTGTAGTGGGGGGCAGATTAGGGGTTAATAAATTTATTATAGGTGGCGACGGTGTAGGGGGGCAGGATATAGGTTAATAGGTTTAATATAGGTTGCGGCGGGTTCAGGGAGCGGCGGTTTAGGGGTTAAACTATTTATTTAGTTGCGGAGAGGTGCGGGATCAGCAGGATAGGGGTTAATAATTTTATAATAGAGGGCGACGGTGTAGGGGGGGCAGGATAGGGGTTACTAGGTATAATGTAGGTGGCAGCGGTGTCCGGGAGCGGCGGTTTAGGGGTTAATACATTTATAAGAGTTGCGGCAGGGTCTAGGAGCAGCGGTTTAGGGGTTAGTAACTTTATTGAGTTGCGGGAGGCTCCGGGGGCGCCGGTATAGGGATAGAACAGTGTAGTTTAGTGTGAGTGCTTAGTGACAGGCTAGCAATAAAGCTGGGAAAAAGCCGAAGGGCAGCGAGATCGGATGAGTGATAACTCTCACAGTCCGCTGCTCATTGCCCCGCGGCTTTTTGACAGCTTTATTTGATAACTTAGGCATATTTTTTCAGGTCCGCGGCGGCGATGTGAGGCGAGCTTAGGCGGGCGTATTGGGCCAGCGAAGCCAGAAAAGTAGACGGCTTGATAACTACCCCCCAGTATGTGCATATAACAGTTCTTCATACTAAGAATAAATCAATATCCCTTCTTACATTTATACCTGATGGTCCTTTGGTTTTCAAAGCTCCAAGATCCAATATGCCTCCCTGTATAGCAATTTTTTAAATCTATTGCCCCCTCTTTTGTTGGCCTATATATAGTCAATACATTGCATTCAGAGCATGCCCGTTCACCCCCTTGGAATCACATGTGCAAAGTGCTTGGCAACTGGGGTTCTAGGTGCATCTGCCTCTATATCATTAAGATGTTCCCTAATACAGTCATTTAACATCCTAATTGAACACCCCACTGTTTATTGCACAACTCACAAGTTATAAATAAATTGAATCTCAAACTTATCACCTGTTTGACTAGGTACAAAGGTATCTCCTTATCTATGGAGTCACATGTATTGCATAAACCTATGAGACAAGCTGTTTGTAGTCCACCTTCATAAGAGCCGACTACAACAGTGCAACTCTCGGCAGGACCCTCTACCCATTTGATCCCTGTAATTGTTTTTATATACCACCTATGTTCATAGTGCTGCAGAACCTGTTAGCTCTCTACAAATACCTGATAGTAATTATAATGGTCTACTGTCACAATTAAATGTTGCTTATTTCCCCAACCAACACTCTTTGGACTTTGTATTCTTTTCACCAAATACATAGGATATCCCCTATTGTCGGTGCCCTCCTTGCCATATATGGGTACCCTGTAATATTTTATCTAGGTTGGTGTCAGTTTGTAATATATTTAAGTTATTTTTTATAACATTGACCACTTAGGTATATTGTTTACTGAACTTCGTTATAAATGTAATCTTATTTTTATTTCCTCCTGAGTCTTCACCTACAATTCTTTTCTCTCTAATTTTCTTGTCCTTTAACAAATTGTTCCTATTTATTGCTCTGACCTTCTCTTTAGTTTTATTTAGGACTTCTCTATTATATTATCCTCTTTGTATCAATCTATTTATTAACTCTTGTGAGTGTTTGTCATAATCCACTAATGATGTACAGTTCATATGTATCCATATTAACTGTCCTCTGTGGATGGATGTTCTTTGGTGGTATGGATGCCATGAGTCCTACCTGAGAATGGTATTGCCATCAATATCCTTCCTATATAGTTAAATATCAAATTTGTTCTCTTTTATATTGCCCTTAAGTAGTACATCCAGAAATTTATTTTTTTCCCCAAAATGTTCCCAGGTAACTCTCAGATTGCATTTATTTTGATTTAGGTATTCAACGAAGGAATTTGCATCTATTTTTTGTACCTTTACATAAATACAATAAGGCCCACATTGGAGCATAAAATTGAGCTTTTGCAAGTGCAGTATTTGCTCTCCACTCGTAATACCAGCGCAAATGTGCACTGGTATTTGAAGTTAAGCGCAATGCAAACGTGACCTCATGTTCACATAGAATGGAAGCCTTGCACTCACAAGAAGGTGCGTTCATAGGCTCTAATGGGACCCTCATTCCCATGCCGATAGTCACGGCAGAGAACCTAGTGCAGCGAAGGGTGTAAGTTGTGCAGCAAATTTTAAATATATATGTATATGAATATATACATATAAATCTATTTGTCTATATGTGTATAAACACATATTAACACATAAATATATATGTATATACGTTTATACATATATATTTAGCGTAAGAACAAAGTCCCCATAGACTGCAATGTAAAGCCAAGTTTCACCCCACATCCACACACTTTAACCTCTTAAAACTGCTTTGTGCAGTTATTATTTTAAAAAATAAAGATGTTTATATTCATTATTTGTATAAACGCACTATACACTTTTTTTGTGGTCAGTTGGGGACATTTTTTTCATTAACCAGAGATCTTAACTCTGGTTAATGAATCAAGCGCAAAGTGCAACTGTAAGCTTGCAGTAGCATTAACCAGTCACTTGTAATGGCTGGTTATTTAACTTGCACCTGTAAATTGACAAATTTTTCCAATTACGGATGCGCGTTAAATTATTGCACCCCTTGTAATCTAGCCCTAAATTGTCTATATAGCGGACATACAGTCCTATAAATCTTCCAAAATAATTGTTCTCTCCAAAGATGTGAGACACCTCATACCAACCTAAAAACAAGTTGGCATATTAGGGCGCATATTTGGCCCCCATAGCCGTCCCACACCTCTGTAGATTGAAATCCCCATTGAATAAGAAGAAATTGCGGGTCAATAAAAACCTCAAAACCTCCAATATATAGTCAATAAATTAATCTGGCTATGTTGAAAAGAGTTTCAAATTATATTTAACACCTTTAATTCCTAGGTTATGGGGGATACAAGAACATGGTGAGCTCGTATCCACTGTTTGTCAACTATGTGTATTTTTCCATTGGATATGTTGTAATGTTTGTAGCAGTTGTTTAGTGTTCCCCTAAGGATCCAAGGCCTAAAACAATAGGTTTTCCTGGAGGGAAGTTAAAGTTTTTATGGATCTTGGGGACCAGCCTAAAATTGGCTGTTATTGTTTTTTTCTGGAAGTAGATATTCCAACAATCGATTTTCCAAAATACCCATCTCATAACCAATATCCAATAAATTGATTAGTTATTGTTTGTATCTATCTGTGGGATTAGAGGTTACATTTTGATAGGTAAATTTGTCACTAAGTTGTCTTTCGGCCTCTATTTTATATGATTCACTATTATGAATTATTATTGAGCCACCCTTGTCTGCTTGGGTAATGGTTATATTCTCATTTTCACTCAGAGACCATAAGGCTCTTCTTTGGGCAGTTGACACATTACTTTTTACATATTTCTTTGTATTCTTCTCTTTACATTCTCTATCAAGTTTAATAAAGTCTTTATGCACTTTTTTTGGAACATATCTAACTTTATCTCTCGAATGTACTGGGTAGAATGCACTTTTATTTTGTAATGTTTTGTTCCATATTTTCTATACGGACTATGTTCCTCCTTGACTCAGTTTCAAGTTTTAATAACATATGCCTCACATATTGATCTAAGAAATCTAAGTCTGTCTCCGCCTTTCTCTGAGAGCCTCCAGATTCCTCATTTTCTAGTGACAGGAACATTTTAGTATACATAGATTCTAATGGACAAGAAGATAAGTGTTTTTTAGAACTAATTTTCTTGTAAATTTGTTTACATCTGTTATAGTCCTAAACAGGTCAAAGTCTCTTATTGGTGGAACCCCAGAACTTTATGTAATAGTTAAATTTCTTCTCATTTTAATTCATAGTCAGATAGATTAATCACAGATTTTATCTTCTTCTCATTGGTTTCCATTCTCTGAGTGGTATTTTGTTTCCCTTCATTGTATCTTTGTTCATCTCTTTCATATCATGTGTTTCCCCTAAGGGGTTTATGGACCCTTTCTCCAGGTTTTTTCGACCCTTACTGTCCTCACTGCTTCATTCTGATATATTCAGGGTCAATTGATGTATTCTCTTGTAACAAATTTTGTACCTGGAGATTTTTAGACTGGCTTTCACTCTCCTCAAATGTTCTTGTAGTGGGAGTTGAAGCTGAATATGATCTCACAGAGAAGATTGAGTCCGAAAAACTCACTCTCTTTTCTTCATTTGTCAACTGCTCCCTCCTTTTCTATAATCTCTTATAACTCATGTATGGGCATTTCCACTCTTTATTTTAAAGTTATTTTGAGTTATTTCCGTCCATACCCCTTTGTCTATTGAGATATTTGCTAGTTAATGTATTCCAACCATAAACTATACCAAGACTGTAATTTTTTTGCCTTGTATCAGTACACTTACTGTTTTTGCGTTGTATCAGTTCCTTTTCCAGCTCAGAAAGAGCCTCTCCTAGTTGTGTGTCATATTCAGGATACTTTTTATGTTCACTTAAGGGTAATAGCTTTGTTTTTAATTATTTAATTTCTTCCAGGAGTATGTTTCTATGTCTATTTCTCTGTCTTAGCGATTGAGACATTAGCTTGAGTGAACACTCCGATAAGGTGTCATAACATTTCCAATGGTCAGAATGTTGCACACCTCACAGCAAGATGTTGTTAAAAGGACCTACAAATTCAAAAATAATTTCTCTAATGCAAATGGATTAAACACATAATTAAAGTCAATTCCAGAGCAGCAATGCACTTCTGGGAGCTAGCTGAGCACATCTTGTGAGCCAATGACAAGAGGCATATGTGCATTGCAACCAATCATCAGCTAGCTGCCAGTAGTGCATTTCTATTCTTGAGCTTACCTAGGTATGATTTTAAACAAATAATTCCAAGAGAACAAAATAAATTTGATAACATAAGTAAATTTAAATGTTTCTTAAAATGACATGCTCTATCAGATGTGCAATAGTTTAATTTTGACTTTTCTGTCTCGTTGATGCCTTCATTGTCAAGGATGGCAAAAATACATTTCTTCACACCAATGGGGATAACTATTATCCTAGCCACAACCATGACCATTTTACTAACAATAAGCCTAATGATGTCCTAGTCCTAACGGAGCCCAAACCATAGTCATAATGGTGATGCTAGGTCAGTCAATAAAGTGTGCCACAGAGCTCAACCTTCCTCTTCTTGCTTGTAATAGACACCTGAACATTATAAAAAAGGCACTCCAAGCAAATTTGGGGTCATTATCCCTTTTAGCAGTAACATTTGTTCTAACAGAGCCCTAACTTTAACCCAGTCCTAACATTAGTCTTTTAAGAGCATGGCAGAATTTTTTTTTTCATGATCCAGATAGTGCAAACAAACAATTTATTTATATTATCAAATTTTGTTATTCTTTTTATCTTCCTAGGTAAGATCAGGAACATGTACATATCTGGATCACTATTTGGCAATGTGTATCATTTTGTTACAAATATTGGGGTGACCACAGTCTTGAACTTGTTTTAGGTAGATAACTATTTTTGGACATAGGCTGTATTTGTCAGTATGTTCCTCCAGTGGCCACAATACTAAAATGTCTATGCTGCTAATAACCCTGAAGCTCAAAATTGTTACCTCCAGAAGCAACATTAAATAGTTATGCCGGTCATTATTATTATTATTATTATTATTATACTTTATTTATGAAGCGCCAACATATTCCGCAGGGCTGTCCATGGATACAATTCATTTAAATAAAACAATACAAGACTTGTAAGAGACAGGACAAACTTTACAAACACATACAGGAGGGATTGAGGGCTCTATTCCCGTGGGAACTTACAAACTAGAAGGGTAGGAGGTTGAGAAACAGGAGGTGAGGACTGCAAGATTTGGAAAGATGTTAATACAGAGTTAGATGATGAAAATGTTAGGCAAGTGAAGTTAATTTATTATTGAGTTGGGTGGTAGGCTTCCCTGAACAGAAAAGTCTTCAGGGAACATTTAAAGGAAGACAGATTAGGGCAAAGCCTGACAGCACGAGGGAGAGTGTTCCAGAGGGTAGGTGCTGCACGACAGAAGTCCTGCAATCTAGCATCAGAGGAGGTGATAGTTGCGGATGCAAGGAGCAGGTCATTGTTGGATCTTAGTGGATGGGCTGGAGTATACTTGTGCATTAGAGAGGATAGGTAGAGGGAGCCAATGAAGGGACTCGCAGAGAGGTGCAGCAGATACAGATCGACGGGAAAGGTGGATCAGCCTGGCAGAGGCATTTAGGATGGATTGAAGGGGGGAGAGGCAGGAAAGAGGAAGGCCAGTGAGTAGGTTATTGCAGTAGTCAAGTTGGGAGATAACAAGGGAGTGGATTATTTGCTTTGTGGTGTCAGCGCTCAGAAAAGGGTGAATTTTTGAAATATTGCGTAGATGGTTGCGGCAGGATGTAGAAAGCGATTAGATATGGGGGACGAAGGATAGATTTGAGTCAAGTGTGACTCCGAGGCAAGCGAACTTGGGGCAATGGGGAAATGGAGATGCCGTCAACAGGGATAGAGTAGTCAGAAGTCTGTGTAGAGCTTGAGGGGGAGATAAGAAGGAGCTCAGTCTTAGACATGTTAATCTTTAGGTGGTGAGAGGCCATCCAGGAAGAAATACCAGATAAGCAGTCGCTGAGATGAGACATGAGAAAGGACAGAGGGAGAGAGAGCAGGGGTGGAGAAGTAGATTTGGGTGTCATCAGCATAGAGGTGATATTTGAAGCCATAACTGTTGATAAGTTTACCCAGCGAAGAAGTATAGATGGAGAAGAGTAGAGGACCCAGAACAGATCCTTGAGGTACTCCAACAGACAGAGGCAAAGGAGAGGAGGAGTCGCCGGCAAATGACACAGAAAAAGACCTGTGGGAAAGATAGGGGTGAATCCAGGAAAGAGCAGTGTCACAGAGGCCAAAAGAGCTAAGGGTCTGTAGGAGGAGGGGGTGGTCAACTGTGTCGAAGGCAGCTGAGAGATCGATTAAGATGAGTATAGAGTAGTGGCCAATATTTTTTGCAGAGAGAAGATCGTTTGTAACCTTGGTAAGGGCAGTCTCAGTTGAGTGTTTTGGGCGGAATCTGGATTGCAGTGGGTCAAGCAAGGAGTTGGTGGACAGGAAGTGGGTTAGGCGATTGTAAACCAGTTTTTAAAGGAGTTTTGATGTTAGTGGAAGCAGTGATATGGGGCAGTAGCTTTCAGGAGAATTAGGGTCGAGGGAGGGTTTTTTGAGTATGGGAGTGACTTTGCGTGTTTGAAAGAAGATGGGAATGAGCTGGTAGAGATAGGTTGAAGATGTGGGTAAGAGCAGGAGTGAGGGTGGAAGATAAGGAGGGTATTAGATGGGAAGGGATAGGGTTGAGTGGGCAGGTAGTGAGGCGTGAGAAAGATAGTAAGGAAGAAACTTCATTCTCAGTGGCTGTATGGAAGATGGAGAGGGTGGCAGAGTGTAGCGGTCAGCAACTAGTAGCTGCTTGACTAACAATTCTGTGTAAAGTATTGTGTTGTTACAAGTTGAAGCGTGCAGTTTGCTTTGTGAAGTTTAACAAACTACTATATACTTGTAGTTATTATTGCCTTTAACCCTTTAACCCAGAAATGTCAGTTCCTATTAATGGGTATTTTGTTAGGCAGATGATGGTAAAAACTACAGAGGTAATGTGGTTAATAACGGAGTTATAGTGATAAGACAAGAGACTGTTCTGATTATATTCTCCAGAACCCTGCTGTCTGTGGAGAGAACTGAGTAGAAACGGACAACTTGGGAAATAGCTTTAGGCAAAGTCTGTATTATTTACACTTAGCACTCATGCATTTTGAAATAACCGTGTAAATAAACATTAGTAATACGGAACTTGTATACTGCGATGTGGAGACTGCTTTCACAGCGTGAACGAGTCCGGTGCTGCTGAGAGAGTTAACGCAGCAACTGTTTGGGTAGTGCGCTGGCTGCAGGCTTCCTGGTTGCGCTTCCCGGTTGCGACATGAGGATCCAGCGTGTTACTTCACACACTTGACAGACAGTGTATCAGATTTGTCGATCAGAGCAGCGAGCAGCCGGAATAACTGCAAAGTCTGTTCAGAGACTGTAGCAGCTTGAGAGTAAGTAGATCTGTGAATTTGTAGGGATAAAACAGAACAAGTTAATTCCCCTAAATACTGGTAACTGAGGTATGGACTGGAACTGATGCAAAGTACTTCAATAAACCAGCAATGAACCATGGGAGGAAGCTGGTTTAAATTGGCAACAAGAAAGTACTTAATGAGATGAAAAGGTGGAATGTTGTAGTTAGGTTTAGAAAGTTAAGGTGGAATAAGAGGATCATGACACTTCCCCCCCTCAAAAGACCACCAAGGCATCAAGGAGCCGGGTGTTCTGGGTGGCGCCTGTGGAAGAGGGACACCAGTCGAGGTGCCGAGAGGTTGGTAGCAGGCTCCCAGGAATCCTCAGAAGAGTCAAATCCTGCCCAATGGACAAGGTACTGAAGTTGGCCATTGGAACAACGTGAGTCCACAATGGAATGCACCTCATATTCAGGATCAGGCAACGGGGAAACCGATGGAGGGAGTGGTTGGAGACGAGAAGCATCACAAGGTTTTACAAGTGAGATATGGAAAGTTGGGTGGATACGGTAGGAGTCAGGGAGCTCCAGGGTGACAGTAACTGGGTTACGGATGGCAATGATTGGGAAAGGGCCTATAAAAAGGCTGCTAAACTTCCTGCAAGGCGTATGTAATTTAAGATTCTTTGTACTCAACCATACCTTATCTCCTATTTTGTAGACTGGATGCGGACGATGACGTAAATCGTAGAAGCGTTTTTGTGTTGCTTGAGCATGTTTAATGTTGTCTTGAACCACTTGGTATGTCTGTTTGATAGAATTGACCATATCGTTAACCTGAGGACAGGGTGTGTGAGAGGATGACAACGGAAGGAACCTGGGATGGAGACCATAATTAATAAAGAAAGGAGAGAAACCAGTTGAGGAATTAGTTGTATTATTGTAGGCGAATTCTGCTTGAGGCAGATAAGAAGTCCAAGTCTCATGTGCAGTCGAACAGAAACATCTCAAATACTGCTCCAGCCATTGGTTAACCCTCTCACAAAGGCCATTCGTTTGGGGATGGTAAGAGGTGGTGAGATGTTGTTGGATTGAGAGAGATGAGCAGAGGAATTTCCAAAATTTAGAGGTGAATTGCGACCCCTTGTTGCTTAAAACAGAAGTTGGCAGTCCATGTAGGTGAACCACCTCTTTAATGAACATGTTAGCTGTTTGTTGTGCGGTAGGAAGGGAGTCAGTAGGTATGAAGTGAGCCATACGTGAAAATAGGTCTACTATTACAAAGATGGCCGTTTTTCCATTGGATTTAGGGAGATCGACTATAAAGTCCATAGACAAGCTTTTCCATGGGTGGTCTGGGATGGATATATGTTGCAGAAGTCCTAGAGGTAGCTGATGTGAGGGCTTGCAGGTCTGGCAAGTGGGACAAGACTTGATGTAAGTTTTTACCGATAGTCTCATGGAAGGCCACCAATATTGTCTCTGTAGAAGATCTAAAGTTTTATGTACTCCCAGATGTCTAGCCAGCGGAGAATCATGGGACAAACGCATCGCCTTATTATGAAGAGATGGGGGTATGTAGAATTTTGTGCGGTTGCAGAGTATTCCGTTAACGTCTTCTGTAAGGGAGTAAGAGTCTTTTGTTGTATCCAGTTGTTGCTCGGATTTAAGCTCTGTAAAATCTTTAGAGAGAATTCCAATAAAGGATGTTTTGGGAATTATGGTCGAACAGGGAGGAACAGAATGTTGTTTGGGTTCTTTGCGAGAAAGTACGTCTGCCTTTCCGTTTCTTGATCCGGGACGGTATGTGATGATGAAAGAGAACCGAGAAAAATAAAGGCTCCAGCGGAGCTGGCGAGCAGAGAGAGTGCGGTTTGTCTGGAGGTATTAAAGGTTTTTGTGATCGTTATATATCACTATGGGGTGTTCTGCTCCTTCTAATAAGTGTCTCCATTGGTCAAATGATGTTTTAATTGCCAACAACTCTTTTTCCCCAATGGGGTAGTTCAACTCAGCAGGTGTTAATAGCCTAGAGTAGTAGCATACAGGATGTACTATGCCATTAGGTGTAGTTTTCTGGGAAAGTATTGAGCCTATAGCGTACTCAGATGCGTCCACTTCTAAAATGAACTGGGCTTTGCTATCCGGTATCTGAAGGATTGGTGAAGCAACAAACAGAGATTTGAGATAATCAAAAGCTTTTTGGGACTGGATGGTCCAGATGAAGGGTGTTGTAGATTTGGTAAGATTAGTTAACGGTTTTGTGATGGCTGCGTAGTTATGGATGAATCGCCTGTAAAAATTTGCAAAGCCTAAGAATCTTTGTACGTCTTTAGTATTAGTTGGTGTGGGCCAAGTAGTGATTGCCTTGATTTTACCATCTTCCATCATAATCTTGCTTTGACTGATACGGTAACCAAGGAAAGGCACCTCTTCCACGTGAAAAAGACATTTCTCTAACTTAACGTAGAGCCTATGTGCTTGAAGCCTGGATAACACTTGCCTAACATGGGTGAGAGAAGAGGAGTAGATTAGGATGTCGTCAAGATAGACCACCAAGAATGTGTCAAGAATGTCCCTAAAGATGTCGTTGATGAAGTTTTGGAATGTTGCCGGGTCATTGCACAGACCGAATGGCATGACAGTATACTCAAAAAGACCATACCTGGTCCTAAATGCAGTCAGCCACTTGTCCCCGGCCCTTATTCTGACAAGGTTGTAAGCGCCCCTAAGATCTAACTTGGTGAATATAGTGGCGCCACTCAACCTCTCGATCAATTCTGGGATGAGAGGTAGGGGGTACCTGTTCTTAATGGTACGTTTATTCAATTCCTGATAATCGATTATCGGGCATAGGGACCCATCCTTGTTCTTAACAAAAAATATGCCAGCGCCGCAGGGGATGTAGAGGGTCGGATGAACCCCTTCTTTAAGTTTTCGCTGATGTAGGTTTTCAAATGTAGTAACTCAGGTCTGGAGAGAGGATATATTTGGCCATAAGGGATCGTTACTCCGGGTAACAGGTCTATGGGGCAATCGTAGGACCTGTGAGGAGGTAACATCTCGGCCTGTTTCTGATTAAACACTTCAGAGAAATCAAGATAAGGAGCAGGGATAGGAGAAGTAGTGGTAGTGAGTAAATGAGACTTTGGAAAACAAGTTGCTAGGCAGTAAGAGGAGGAGAAGGATAGTGTAAGGGAGTCCCAATGAACCGTGGGTTGATGAAGTTGAATCCATGTAATAACCAGAACTATAGGATAGAGAGGGGATGAGATAATGTCAAAGGTAATGGTTTCAGTATGACCTGTGAATGTTGTGGCTAGCAAAGGGATAGTTTGTTGTGAGACAGGACCAGAAGCTAGGTGAGTACCGTCAATAACTTTGAGAGGCAGTGGTGTGCTTTTCAACATAAATGGTATTTTATTAACAGAAACTAAACTTGAATCAATAAAGTTGGCACATGCTCCTGTGTCGATGATGGCATTACAGTTTATCAGGTGACGGTCCCACTGTAAAGTTAAAGGTATAGTGAGATAGGCTGTGGTAGTGTTTTTCGTGTGTAAGCACTGATGGAGTGTACCTTACCCAATTTCTGTTTAATCAGTAATGGACAGTCCTTAACGACATGGTCCGGTGATGCGCAGTACATGCACAAATTTAGAGAACGGCGTCTAGTCTTCTTTTGTGGTTTGAGGGGTCCATGCAAAAAACTAATATCCATAGGTTGTTCAGATGGTGAGCTAGTAGTAGGCGTTGTGGGGAGTATCCTACGTACTGGAGGAATAGAAGGATTTTTTTCATGTTTCCTCTCCCTAAGTCTGCGGTCTATGGTTGTAGTAAGCATGTATAATTCTTCTAAACGATCTGGTATGCCTACTCTAGCGAGTTCATCCTTGATCTCTTCTGCTAGACCCAAACGGTATTGATTTTTTAAGGATACCTCGTTCCAGAGGGAATCTCTGGCCCATATCCTAAAACGAGTAATATACTCTTCAACAGGGAACTTCAACTGTTTCAAAGCCCTAAGTTTGCCTTCTGCTGTTATTTGACGGTCTGGGTGATAGAGCTTTAAGGAAAGCATCCAATGAGTTCAGGATTGGGTCCTGGGTTTCATAAAAAGAGTCGGCCCAAGCCCTAGGTTCACCTCTAAGGTAAGAGAGGATAGTGAGAACCTTTGACCTGTCAGTCGTGTAGGTCCTAGGGCGTAGGTGAAAGAGCAATAAACAAGCATTCCTAAATTGGCGGAATAAAGAGTGATCCCCAGAGAACTTTTCAGGGTATGAAACTTGAGGTTCAGCCTGATGGTCATTCCCAGAATTCCTGTTAGACAACACTTCCCTTAGACAGGCTTTAAGGCTTTGGTTTTCAACCTGCAGTTCTCTAAAAGCCTGGGTAAGGTTGTCTAGCCTTTGGTTAAGGCTGTGTAGCTGAGGGATTACATCAGAGGGCTCCATATTCCTTTTATATTTTTGGGCTGGTTTATTATGTAGCGGTCAGCAACTAGTAGCTGCTTGACTAACAATTCTGTGTAAAGTATTGTGTTGTTACAAGTTGAAGCGTGCAGTTTGCTTTGTGAAGTTTAACAAACTACTATATACTTGTAGTTATCATTGCCTTTAACCCTTTAACCCAGAAATGTCAGTTCCTATTAATGGGTATTTTGTTAGGCAGATGATGGTAAAAACTACAGAGGTAATGTGGTTAATAACGGAGTTATAGTGATAAGACAAGAGACTGTTCTGATTATATTCTCCAGAACCCTGCTGTCTGTGGATTGACAGGATATAACAGAGAGAACTGAGTAGAAACGGACAACTTGGGAATTAGCTTTAGGAAAAGTCTGTATGATTTACACTTAGCACTCATGCATTTTGAAATAACCGTGTAAATAAACATTAGTAATACGGAACCTGTATACTGCGATGTGGAGACTGCTTTCACAGCGTGAACGAGTCCGGTGCTGCTGAGAGAGTTAACGCAGCAACTGTTTGGGTAGTGCGCTGGCTGCAGGCTTCCTGGTTGCGCTTCCCGGTTGCGACATGAGGATCCAGCATGTTACGTCACACACTTGACAGACAGGGTATCAGATTTGTCGATCAGAGCAGTGAGCAGCCGGAATAACTGCAAAGTCTGTCAGAGACTGTAGCGGCTTGAGAGTAAGTAGATCTGTGAATTTGTAGGGATAAAACAGAACAAGTTAATTCCCCTAAATACTGGTAACTGAGGTATGGACTGGAACTGATGCAAAGTACTTCAATAAACCAGCAATGAACCATGGGAGGAAGCTGGTTTAAATTGGCAACAAGAAAGTACTTAATGAGATGAAAAGGTGGAATGTTGTAGTTAGGTTTAGAAAGTTAAGGTGGAATAAGGGGATCATGACACAGAGGGAGTAATTGGGCCTGTTGGAATATTGCAGGTTGATGTTGGGATGTTGCTTCGGATAGTACGTGTTTTGTTTAAAAAGTACGGGGGTGGGGGAGCAGGTGGGTAGAGGAGAGAGTTAAAGGTGGAAAAGAGTAATTTAGGGTTTGAGGAAAGAGTACAGACAGAATCTCATGTGTATAATGAAATAAAAGTCCAATACTCCTACCACACAAATTAGATGTTCAATAAATAATGCAATTTACCATTATCATAGTGTCAATGGTTTGTGTATACTAAAATAAAACTGCATGTAATGAGGTATAATTTCTGATTGAATTGGTCTATTTAAATCAGGTGTTTTGGGTCACACTTGGTCTGAGGAAGGGATTACGTACCCCGAAACATCACCAGTATTCTTATGGATTAAAAGTTGGTTAGCTTTTTCTTTCGAAATCCAGTGAGTGCAGTCTCTCTATTTTGGTTTATATTCTAATTTTTTTCGATCTGGCTCCCTGGTCATTGACTCAGTGGAAGATAGAGCGCAGATACCCTCCACTTTGTTTTTTGGGTTTATATTCTAATATTTTTGGATCTGACACCCTGGTTGTTGACTCAGTGGAGGTGAAAGTGCAGATACCCTCCACTTTGTTTTATATATATATATATATATATATATATATATATTATATATAGAAATAGTTATGCCGGTCATTATTATTATTATTATTATACTTTATTTATGAAGCGCCAACATATTCCGCAGGGCTGTCCATGGATACAATTCATTTAAATAAAACAATACAAGACTTGTAAGAGACAGGACAAAATTTACAAACACATACAGGAGGGATTGAGGGCCCTATTCCCGTGGGAACTTACAAACTAGAAGGGTAGGAGGTTGAGAAAAAGGAGGTGAGGATTGCAAGATTTGGAAAGATGTTAATACAGAGTTAGATGAGGGAAATGTTAGGTAAGTGAAGTTAATTAATTATTGAGTTGGGTGGTAGGCTTCCCTGAACAGAAAAGTCTTCAGGGAACATTTAAAGGAAGACAGATTAGCGCAAAGCCTGACAGCATGAGGGAGAGTGTTCCAGAGGGTAGGTGCTGAGCAACAGAAGTCCTGCAGTCTAGCATGAGAGGAGGTGATAGTTGCGGATGCAAGGAGCAGGTCATTGGTGGATCTTAGTGGATTGGCTGGAGTATACTTGTGTATTAGAGAGGATAGGTAGAGGGGAGCGGCGTTGGTGAGAGCTTTGTATGTAAGGGTGAGAATTTTGAATTTAATTCTGCTGTGAATGGGGATCCAATGAAGGGACTCGCAGAGAGGTGCAGCAGATACAGATCGACGGGAAAGGTGGATCAGCCTGGCAGAGGCATTTAGGATGGATTGAAGGGGGGAGAGGTGGGAAAGAGGAAGGCTAGCGAGTAGGTTATTGCAGTAGTCAAGTTGGGAGATAACAAGGGAGTGGATTATTTGTTTTGTGGTGTCAGCGCTCAGAAAAGGACGAATTTTTGAAATATTGCGTAGATGGTTGCGGCAGGATGTAGAAATCGATTGGATATGGGGACAAAGGATAGATTTGAGTCAAGTGTGACTCCGAGGCAGCGAACTTGGGGCAATAGGGAAATGGAGATGCCGTCAACAGGGATAGAGTAGTCAGAAGTCAGTGTAGAGCTTGAGGGTAGATAAGAAGGAGCTCAGTCTTAGACATGTTAATCTTTAGGTGGTGAGAGGCCATCCAGGAAGAAATACCAGATAAGCAGTCGCTGACATGAGAAAGGACAGAGGGAGAGAGAGCAGGGGTGGAGAGGTAGATCTGGGTGTCATCAGCATAGAGGTGATATTTGAAGCCATAACTGTTGATAAGTTTACCCAGCGAAGAAGTATAGATAGAGAAGAGTAGAGGACCCAGAACAGATCCTTGAGGTACTCCAACAGACAGAGGCAAAGGAGAGGAGGAGTCGCCGGCAAATGACACAGAAAAAGACCTGTGGGAAAGATAGGGGTGAATCCAGGAAAGAGCAGTGTCACAGAGGCCAAAAGAGCTAAGGGTCTGTAGGAGGAGGGGGTGGTCAACTGTGTCGAAGGCAGCTGAGAGATCGATTAAGATGAGTATAGAGTAGTGGCCAATATTTTTTGCAGAGAGAAGATCGTTTGTAACCTTGGTAAGGGCAGTCTCAGTTGAGTGATTTGGGCGGAATCCGGATTGCAGTGGGTCAAGCAAGGAGTTGGTGGACAGGAAGTGGGTTAGGCGATTGTAAACTAGTTTTTCAAGGAGTTTTGATGTTAGTGCAAGCAGTGATATGGGGCGGTAGCTTTCAGGAGAATTAGGGTCGAGGGAGGGTTTTTTGAGTATGGGAGTGACTTTGCGTGTTTGACAGAAGATGGGAATGAGCCGGTAGAGAGAGATAGGTTGAATATGTGGGTAAGAGCAGGAGTGAGGGTGGAAGATAAGGAGGGTATTAGATGGGAAGGGATAGGGTCGAGTGGGCAGGTAGTGAGGCGTGAGGAAGATAGTAAGGAAGAAACTTCATTCTCAGTGGCTGGATGGAAGATAGAGAGGGTGGCAGAGGGAGTAATTGGGCCTGTTGGAATATTGCAGGTTGATGTTGGGATGTTGCTTCGGATAGTACGTGTTTTGTTTAAAAAGTAGTCTGCCAGGGCTTGAGCACTAAAGACAGACGGGGGTGGGGGAGCAGGTGGGTAGAGGAGAGAGTTAAAGGTGGAAAAGAGTAATTTAGGGTTTGAGGAAAGAGTAGATATGAGAGAAGAGAAGTAGGTTTGCTTGGCTAAGTGAAGGGCAGAAGTGTATGAACGAAGAATAAACTTATAGTGTATGAAATCAGGTTCAGAGTGAGTTTTCCTCCAGACACGCTCAGAAGTACGAGAGCATTTTTGAAAATAGCGTGTATGCTGAGCATGCCAGGGCTGTAACTGACTGTGTGGTGTTTTGCACAGCAGGGGAGGGGCAAGTGTGTCTAGTGCAGAGGAGAAAGTTTTGTTAGTGGGCTGTAGCGAGATCAGGGCAGGTTATAGTGGAAGTGTAAGGGAGGAGATTTTGAATGATTTTAGAATATTGGAGTGGGTCCACAGCATGTGTATTTCTGCAGGTGCGGGTGTGGAGAAGTGGGTTTAGCTTTTACATTAATATTATAGGTGACCAGGTGATGTTCTGAAATGGGAAAAGGGCAGAGGTAGGAAAATACTAGGTCGATGGAGTGTCCATCATGGTGAGTCGGGAGTAGGGTAGATTATGAGAGACTGAAGGAGGATGTGAGTGAAAGAAGTTTAGAGGCAGCGGGGGCAGATGGGTTGTCAATGGGAATGTTGAAGTCCCCAAGAATTAGGGTTAGTTTATTTGAAGAGAGAAAGTGAGGAAGCCAGGCGACGAAGTTGTCAAAGAAATTGGGAGGTTGGTCCAGGAGGGAGATAGATGACTGCCACTTTGAGGGAGAGAGGGGAGAACAGGCGAATACAGTGGACTTCAAAGGAGCAATGGGATTGGAGGTAGGTATTGATAAGTGCAGGAGGGGGAGCACAAGATGCCAACACCGCCGGGCCTAGGGGTATGGCTAAAGTGAAGGCCACCATGTGTGAGAGCAGCAATGGAAACAGTGTCAGAAGGAGATAACCAGGTTTCTGTAATTGCTAAAAGGGTGAAAGCATTTGATATAAACAGGTCATGATGGCTGTAAGTTTGTTGCAGACAGAGCGAGAGTTCAATAGTGCGCAGGTGAAAGGAGTGTGTGTGTGTGGGATGCATTGGATGGAAATGAGGTTATGTTTGTTGCTTTTATTAAAGTTTCTATAAGGAGTGCGTGATTGGGTAATGGTGGGAATGAGGGTGGGCCCAGGATTTGGAGAGATGTCGCCTGATGCTAATAGCATCAAGATGGAAATTAAGAGTAGGTGAGAATGAGATTTATTAAGATTTATTAAGCATACATGTGCTGAATTTACAAAAATGGGAATTTCTGGGGGTTTAGATTGCATAGCAGGTTGAAGAGTCTATTTCTTCCTGACAGAGTGCTTCCCTGTCTGTATGTATTTAAAGTATGACACTGGGGAAGTCTCCCTAAGGGTAATGGGGGAAAACAGACGTTGACTCCTTGCCCAATGTGCTTAGAGGGATATGGCTGCACCTCACTGACGTGGCCTACAGAAGGCCAAAAATATCTGGAATTGTCATGTTGCTGCACTAGTAGAAATTACCTTGTAAATGTGCTATTAAAATGACATAATACTCATATGCTAAATCACTTGAAAGTGATGCAGCATAACTGTAAATTGCTAACAGGAAAATATCACCTGAGAATCTCTATGTAACAAAGGAAGATTCTTACCTCAAAATTTCCTCAGCTCACCAAAGTGCTGTGTAAAAAGTTGTCTTTCAGTTACTGCCCAGCTGCAGATAAAAAAAAGGAAGCAATGAACAGCATCCAATCAGCATCAGCAAAGCTGAGGTCATGCACTCTTTTACTGTGATCTCATGAGATTTCACTTAACTCTCATAAGATATCATAGTAAACTTCCTTAAACTGAAAAGGGAAATAACATGAGTGTGCATGAGGCACACTCCCTTGCAGGTCCCGGGACAGGCATACTGATTTGCTGCTTAAAGTCCTTTACAATGGAGTGTGAATACTTAGGACATTTTGAGGTAAAAAAAAAAAAAAAACATTTTTACAAAGAGATGTTCAGGTGATATTTTATAGTCAGTATTTTACAGCTATGCTGCAACACTTTCAAGTGTTTGAACATTTGGGTATCATGGCCCTTTAAGTATAGAAAATGTGGATTGTTTCAACATTTGGGTATCATATCCCTTTAAGTATAGAAAATGTCGATTGTAACCAGAAAACCATATATGTTCTCAAGCAGGATTTTGTAATCCTGTCCTCAGGCCTCCCTAACATGCCAGATTTTCAGGATTACCTTGGCTGACAGCAGGTAAATAACCATCGGCTAGATTGCGAGTTTTGCGGTAAGCTAAAAAAGCAGTGTTAACAGTTCCTAACACTGCTTTTTCACTACCGCTGAGTCTTGCAGGTCTTGCAGGTTTAGGGGCAACGCACTTTTTTTGGCCTTACTGCAAACCGACTTACGTAAATTTCGTAAACTCTTTTTTCTATGGGACTTCCATAGCGGTGGTATTATGAGTTTGTCCTGGGAGGCCAAAAAGTGAGCGGTACACCCTCTACCTCCAAGATTCCTAATGCATTCTAAAGTCATTAGTTATGAGTTTTACACTACAACGTCGTAGCATAAAACCTGTTAACCCCTAAACTGAGGACCTCCCGCATGGCAAACACTATAATAACATTTTTAACCCCGTTTGTGTATGTTTGAACAGGGGTCCTGCGCGTCCCCAAGTGTTATCTTTCATATTAAAACCGAATAAAAATTCATTTAAAAAAAAAAAAAAAAAACATTTTTAACCCCTAATCTGCTTCTCTGGACATCGCTGCCACTAGAATAAACATATTAAACCCTAAACCGCTGCACTCCCACCTTGCAAACACTAGTTAAATATTATTAACCCCTAATCTGCCACCCCTAACATCGCCGCCACCTACATTATACTTAATAACCCCTAATCTGCCGCCCCTAACATCGCCGCAACCTACATTATATTTATTAACCCCTAATCTGATGCCCCCAACATCGCCGCCATCTACCTACATTTATTAACCCCTAATCTGCGGCCCCCAATGTCGCTGCCACTATTCTAAATTGATTAACCCTTTAAACCTAAGTCTAACCCTAACACCCCCTAACTTAAATATAATTTAAATAAATCTAAATAAAATTACTATCATTACCTAAATAATTCCTATTTAAAACTAAATACTTACCTATAAAATAAACCCTAAGCTAGCTACAATATAACTATTAGTTACATTGTATCTAGCTTAGGGTTTATTTTAATTTTAAAGGCAAGTTTGTATTTATTTTAACTAGGTAGAATAGTTACTAAATAGTTATTAACTATTTAATAACTACCTAGCTAAAATAAATACAAATTTACCTGTAAAATAAAACCTAAATCAATCTAAGCGTTTCAGCCGCCAGGGTCTTGATAAAGGCCCCTGGCGGCTGAAACGCGTAGATTGACTTACTCTGATTACATCTGAACTTGATTCAAGGTTGGTTGAGAGGAATAGATACGACAGGTACATCGATCTACTTCTCATATTGAGTAGCATCTATATGTGTAATTCCTGCCCCAGGACCTATTTCCAATCTCCAACACACCACTAACACTCTAAACCTGGAGATCGTAATACAGACATACCACGGATCATTGTGGAGAGCGGGTTCAATCTGAACTTCTAACCGGAACTTCTTTCTTCAAACAGAGAGATTGGATACACTATTACAAACAAAAGACCACACACGCTGATACACCATTACAGCGTTCTAGGGTAATACATTGAACCGAAGAACTTATATGGACTGCAGGTATTTATATCGCTGGTAATTATAAGGACACAGCCACTGTTAAGAGCGAGATGTGACTGAAGGGGGATATATTGCAATAAAGACTATCCTACAATCGCTATCACTACAAATGTTCTGAGACCAAGATATTAACCCTTAGGTTATCACTACAACGGAATTTTATTTTGTAACCTTTGTCATAAGATTATTACCATTGTTTTTTTCATTAGAATTATATGGAATTTTTTAGGATTGTTTTTATTTGACGCCGGCATCTTATTTCTATGTTATTGTAATAAAATGTTAAAAATCTTGAACACTAGTTATTAACTTTTATATTGACTTCCAATTTATCTTAAATAAATTCTATGGTATATCCTAGCATCAGCACTTTATTATATTAATTTAAATATACACCAATTCATATTAATTGAGACATATTTATACATTATCTAAGCCATCATTAATACAAACGCCATATAGGATTAACTGCAAATCTGTTCATAAGGAGAGATATATATACATATTTTAATTTATAAGGATAAAACACAATTATTTCATCTGCCCTTTATTATCTTAACACCTGGTATTACACCATTATTTATATATAATAGATATTATATTCTCCAGCTGTTTTACAGTGCGATCCCTATACCCTCCTTCTTTTTTCACATTTGTCTTTTGAGTATATTTTGAGGTTAATATACTCTTTCTGGGGTCAGCATTGGAGACAATCGAGTGTTGCATCTAATATCACACATCCTCTTAGCAGTTATTAAATAGTTAATAACTATTTAGTAACTATTCTCCCTAGTTAAAATAAATACAAACTTGCCTGTAAAATTAAAATAAACCCTAAGATAGATACAATGTAACTATTAGTTATATTGTAGCTAGCTTAGGGTTTATTTTATAGGTAAGTATTTAGTTTTAAATAGGAATTATTTAGGTAATAATAGTAATTTTTATTTAGATTTATTTTAATTATATTTAAGTTAGGGGGTGTTAGGTTTAGGGTTAGACTTAGGTTTAGGGGTTAATAAATTTAGAATAGTGGCTGCGACGTTGGGGACGGCAGACTAGGGGTTAATAAGTGTAGGTAGGTTGCGGCGACATTGGGGGCGGCAGATTAGGGGTTAATACATATAATGTAGGTGTCTGCGATGTCGGGGGCGGATGATTAGGGGTTAATAAGTATGATATAGGTGGCGACGATGTCCGGAGCGGCAGATTAGGGGTTAATAAGTATAATGTAGGTGTCTGCGATGTCAGGGCGGCAGATTAGGGGTTAATAAGTGTAAGATTAGGGGTGTTTAGACTCGGGGTTCATGTTAGGGTGTTAGGTGTAAACATAACTTTAGTTTCCCAATAGGAATCAATGGGGCTGTGTTACTGAGCTTTACGCTGCTTTTTTGCAGGTGTTAGACTTTTTCTCAGCCGGCTCTCCCCATTGATGTCTATGGGGAAATCGTGCATGAGCACGTACGACCAGCTCACCGCTGACTTAAGCAGCGCTGGTATTGGAGTGCGGTATGGAGCTCAATTTTGCTCTACGCTCACTTCTTGCCTTTTAATGCCGGGTTTGTAAAAACCTGTAATACCAGCGCTGTAGGTAAGTGAGCGGTGAGAAAAAACTGCACGTTAGCACTGCACAGCTCATAACGCAAAACTCGTAATCTGGCCGCATGTTTACTAATCAGCTGATTATTTCACCTGTGCTCCAGTTCAGATATCCTGAAAATATGGCCTGTTAGGGAGGTCTGAGGACAGGTATGAAAATCCCTGCTCTACAGAAAAGTATTTACAGGGACATTATACACTAGATTTTTCTTTGCATAAATGTTTTGTAGATGATCCATTTATCTAGCCCATACTGGGTTTTTTTTGGGGGGGTAAAAATGTATAGTTTTTCTTATTTTTAAATAACATTGTGCTGATTTTCAGACTACTAACCACGCCCCAAAGTTTTAGGAGAATACCGACGTATACCTACTCCAGCTGGCTCCTGTTTGTGTAAAGAGTATTTTCATATGCAGAAGAAGGGGGAGGGGGAGTGTTTGCTTTCACTGGGTGTTCCAGTCAACCTAATTAAAAGTGCTAAACTGGGAGCTTCTAAGTAACTGTTTAAAAGGTTTTATGCTGGATTTTTAGTTTAGAATCTGTGCTTAAGATTCTTTATAGTAGTGTCTATTGCAAGCAGTTATGTGAAAATTGGTGTATACTGTCCCTTTAAGGAGAGCAAACTCAAATTGATAACTTAAGTTATTTGGCAAATTATTAACTGCATATTTTATCTGAGTCATGAAAGATGAATTCTGACTTTTATGTTTCTTTAAGTCTTAATCATAACAGTGCACTTTGGAATGTCACAGAAATGATGGAGGCAAAATTACAGTGTGCAATTAAAATAACAATTCATATGCGTGAACGTAACCTTTTTTTTTACAAAACAATATCAGAACTTGTAAATAAGTAATTAATCTATTTGAGTTGAAGCATAATGGATATAGTGTGAATATTATTTTATTGCAATACATTGTAAACTTGCTTATTATATAATTCTTCCTTTGTTTATGTTTTTTTGTGCACTTAATTTTGACATCCATGTCTCTTTAATACTGACCCACAGCAACCTCAAAAACTGTTTAAAGGGCCACTCAAGGCAGTAGAATTGCATAATTAACAAATGTTTGATGAAAAGACAATCGGCTAGATTACGAGTTTGGCGTTAGCCTTAAAAAACAGCGTTAAGAGGTCCTAACGCTGCTTTTTAAAACCCGCTGGTATTACGAGTCTTGCAGGTACAGGTGTACCGCTCACTTTTTTGGCCAGACTCAGAAATACCGCAAATCCACTAACGTCAATTGTGTATCCTATATTTTCAATGGGCGCCGGTATTACGAGTCTGACCAAAAGTGAGCGGTAGACCCTCTCTTGTCAAGACTGGTACCGCATTTTAAAGTCAGTAGTTACGAGTTTTACACTACAACGCCGTAGCATAAAACTCTTAACTAAAGTGCTAAAAAGTACACTAACACCCATAAACTACCTATTAACCCCTAAACCGAGCCCCCCCTCCACATTGCAAACACTAAACTAAGTTTTTTTAACCCCTAATCTGTCGAACCGGACATCGCCGCCACTATAATAAATATATTAACCCCTAAACCGCCGCACTCCCGCATCGCAAACATTAGTTAAATATTATTAACCCCTAATCTGCCGGCCCTAACATCGCCACCACCAACCTACATTTATTAACCACTAATCTGCCGCCCTCAATGTCGCCGCCACTATAATAAAGTTATTAACCCCTAAACCTAAGTCTAACCCTAACCCTAACACCCCCTAACTTAAATATAATTTAAATAAATCTAAATAAAATTACTACATTTAACTAAATTATTCCTATTTAAAACTAAATACTTACCTATAAAATAAACCCTAAGCTAGCTACAATATAACTAATAGTTACATTGTAGCTAGCTTAGGGTTTATTTTTATTTTACAGGCAACTTTGTATTTATTTTAACTAGGTACAATAGTTATTAAATAGTTATTAACTATTTAATAACTACCTAGTTAAAATAAAGACAGATTTACCTGCAAAATAAAACCTAACCTAAGTTACAATTACACCTAACACTACACTATAATTAAATAAATTAAATAAATTAAATACAATTAATTACAATTAAATAAAATTATCTAAAGCACAAAAACAAACAAACACTAAATTACAGAAAATAATAAAGAAATTACAAGATTTTTAAACTAATTACACCTAATCTAATCCCCCTAACAAAATAAAAAAGCCCCCCAAAATAAAAAAAGCCCTACCCTACACTAAATTACAAATAGCCCTTAAAAGCACCTTTTGCTGGGCATTGCCCCAAAGTAATCAACTCTTTTACCTGTAAAAAAAAAGTACAAATACACCCCAACATTAAAACCCACCACCCACACAACCAACCCTACTCTAAAACCCACCCAATCCCCCTTAAAAAAAACTAACACTAACCCTGTGAAGATCACCCTACCGTGAGACATCTTCACCCAACCAGGCCGAAGTCCTCAACGAAGCCGGGAGAAGTCTTCATCCAACCGGGCAGAAGGGGTCCTCCAGACGGGCAGAAGTCTTCATCCAGATGGCATCTTCTATCTTCATCCATCCGGCGCTGTGTGGGTCTGTGTGGGTCCATCTTCAAGATACCCAATCCCCCCTTAAAAAAAACTAACACTAACCCCCTGAA
The DNA here is from genome assembly GCF_027579735.1 of Bombina bombina. NCBI lineage: Eukaryota > Metazoa > Chordata > Amphibia > Anura > Bombinatoridae > Bombina > Bombina bombina. The sequence continues at coordinate 97,518,552 of NC_069502.1, read as the reverse complement.
GATCACCCTACCGTGAGATGTCTTCACCCAACCGGGCCGAAGTCCTCAACAAAGCCTGGAGAAGTCTTCATCCAACCGGGCAGAAGTGGTCCTCCAGATGGGCAGAAGTCTTCATCCAGACAGCATCTTCTATCTTCATCCATCCGGCGCGGAGCGGGTCCATCTTCAAGACATCCGATGCGGAGCATCCTTCTTGGCCAATGAGTACCCGACGAATGAAGGTTCCTTTAAGTGACGTCATCCAAGATGGCGTCCCTTCAATTCCGATTGACTGATAGAATTCTATCAGCCAATCAGAATTATGGTAGAAAAAATCCTATTGGCTGATGCAATCAGCCAATAGGATTGAAGTTCAATCCTATTGGCTGATCCAATCAGCCAATAGGATTGAGCTGGCATTCTATTGGCTGATTGGAACAGCCAATAGAATGTAAGCTCAATCCTATTGGCTGATTGGATCAGCCAATAGGATTGAACTTTATTCCTATTGGCTGATTGCATCAGCCAATAGGATTTTTCCTACCTTAATTCTGATTAGCTGATAGAATTCTATCAGCCAATCGGAATTGAAGGGACGCCATCTTGGATGAAGTCACTTAAAGGAGCCTTCATTCGTCAGGTACTCATTGGCCAAGAAGGATGCTCCGCATCGGATGTCTTGAAGATGGACCCGCTCCGCGCCGGATGGATGAAGATAGAAGATGCTGTCTGGATGAAGACTTCTGCCCATCTGGAGGACCACTTCTGCCCGGTTGGATGAAGACTTCTCCAGGCTTTGTTGAGGACTTCGGCCCGGTTGGGTGAAGACATCTCACGGTAGGGTGATCTTCAGGGGGTTAGTGTTAGTTTTTTTTAAGGGGGGATTGGGTGGGTTTTAGAGTAGGGTTATTTGTGTGGGTGGTGGGTTTTAATGTTGGGGGGTATTTGTACTTTTTTTTTTTACAGGTAAAAGAGCTGATTTGGGGCAATGCCCAGCAAAAGGCCCTTTTAAGGGCTATTTGTAATTTAGTGTAGGGTAGGGCTTTTTTTAAATTGGGGGGGGGTCTTTTTTTATTTTGTTAGGGGGATTAGATTAGGTGTAATTAGTTTAAAAATCTTGTAATTTCTTTATTATTTTCTGCAATTTAGTGTTTTTTTTGTTCTTTAGATAATTTTATTTAATTGTAATTAATTGTATTTAATTTATTTAATTATAGTGTAGTATTAGGTGTAATTGTAACTTAGGTTAGGTTTTATTTTACAGGTAAATTTCTCTTTATTTTAACTAGGTAGTTATTAAATAGTTAATAACTATTTAATAACTATTGTACCTAGTTAAAATAAATAAAAAGTTGCTTGTAAAATAAAAATAAACCCTAAGATAGATACAATGTAACTATTAGTTATATTGTAGCTATCTTAGGTTTTATTTTATAGGTAAGTATTTAGTTTTAAATAGGAATAATTTAGTTAATTGTAGCAATTTTATTTAGATTTATTTAAATTATATTTAAGTTAGGGGGTGTTAGGGTTAGGGTTAGATTTAGGTTTAGGGGTTAGTAACTTTATTATAGTGTCGGCAACATTGGGGGTGGCAGATTAGGGGTTAATAAATGTAGGTAGGTTGCGGCAACATTGGGGGTGGCAGAGTAGGGGTTAATAAATAAAATATAGGTGTCGGCGATGTTGGGGGCAGCAGATTAGGGGTTCATAAGTATAATATAGGTGGTGGCGGTGTCCGGAGCGGCAGATTAGGGGTTAATAATATAATGCAGGGGTCGACGATGTCGGGGACGGCAGATTAGGGGTTAATAAGTGTAAGCTTAGGGGTGTTTAGACTCGGGGTTCATGTTAGGGTGTTAGGTGCAGACATACATGTATTTTCCCCATAGGAATCAATGGGGCTGCGTTAGGAGCTAAACGCTGCTTTTTTGCAGGTGTTAGTTTTTTTTTCAGCCGACTCTCCCCCATTGATTCCTATGGGGAAATCGTGCATGAGCACGTTTTACCAGTTCACCGCTAACGTAAGCAGCGCTGGTATTGAGGTGAGATGTGGAGCAAAATTTTGCTCTTCGCTCACTTTTTTGCGGCTAACGCCGGGTTTGTAAAAACCCGTAATACCAGCACTGTCTGTAAGTGAGCGGTGAGCATAAACTGCTCGTTAGCACTGGCACCCCTGTTAACGCCAAATTTGTAATCTAGGTGAATGATTTAACACCTAGGGGCCGATTTATCATAGGTCTGTCCAACATGATCCACTCAGCGATGAATGCATCAACATCGACATAACATCGCCTACGCTGTCGGCATTTATCAATGCATAAGCAGTTCTTGTGAACTGCTTGTGCAATGCCGCCCCCTGCAGATTCGCGGACAATGCCGCTAGCAGGGGGTGTCAATCAGCCCAATCGTATTGGATCAAACTGATTGATGTCCGCAGCTTTAGAGCAGGCGGACCAGTTATGGAGCAGCGGAAACAGGGGCATCAAGCTCCATTCAGAGCTTGATAATTCGGCCCCCTACTCTGAATTTCAAATAAGCAGTAGATTTTTTTCTGGCAAATTTATTTTTTCTCTCATTTTTTTGCCCCCTGTATTATGTGACAGACAACAGCCAATCACAGACCAGTATACGTATACCCTGTGAGCTTATGCACATGCTCAGTAGGATCTTGTTCCCAAGAAAGTGTGTATATAAAAAGACTGTGCAAAATTTGATATTGGAAGTAAATTGTAAAGTGTCTTAAAACTGCATGTTCTTTTTCTGAATCATTAAAGTTTATTTTGACTTGAGTGTCCCTTTAATTGGTAAATATTTAAATAAAGCTTTTTAAGTCACATGTTCCAGTTTTCCATTCTTTTAGGAGAATTTATCATGCATTCCTGTCCGCCCATAATAACCAAGTGTACAATCACTTGGCTAAATGTAACGTTGCACAAGTGCACTATTATGCAATACCACCCATTGTACTTGCACAACCAATTACTAGAAAGAGAGGACTGTCAATCACCCTAAACAAGCATGGATGTATGAACTGTTTTTGAATGGCATTGTTTCAGTAGCTCAAATATAGGTTAATAAATCTTCACCTATGTTAAGATTCTGGACCTGATGAACAAAAGTTTTGCCGGCATGGAGAGAAATCTTGCCAAATCTTTGGGGGATGTTTTTGAGCATTTTTGTGCAATGTCGGTGTCTCTATTTCACATTCAGAACTCTGCATAGACAGATAAACAACTCTCAATAAAATTGCCTTTTTAAAAGTCTTTGTGGGACCTTGCGGTACTGACGAGACGTATTAGATCATCTCACCAGATTGGAGAAGTTTAGATCATTAGGCCATCTGTGAGAGGGGGAAATCTAAATGGACCATCAAACAATCTAAAACATTTTTTTATGATGACTCCCTTAAAACAACTGTACAGAGCATGGTGGATGTGCATTAGCTGTCACGTGTTGTAAAAAGCATAAATATTCAGAAAGTCTACCAAAATATTTTACCAGTTAATTAACTTGATGATGAGTTCATTTCAAATATTCTCCTAATTTTTCTTTTTTTGAGGATCGTTGACAGAAGCTATAACTTTAAAAATGAGATGACACATATTGTTCTTGATAATTCAACAGTGTTTGTATGTTGTGTGTACTTAATTTATTTGTAAATTATGTTCAAAATATTTAATAAATCTTAATCTTCTAATTGGTGCTCCAAATTGAAAGTGAGGCTCAAAGCCACCATATCTAATGAGGTTTGCTTTGAAGCTCAAGATAAAAGACTATAGATAAGAAAATATGTTTGTGTGTGTGTTTTAAACTCTTCATGTTATTTTTGCTTATAAATATAAACATAATTAGCATAATCTTACATTTACATCCAATTTCTAATTATACAGTTATGTAAAGGTTTGTATGATAAATAGCAATGGAAAAGAAGTGAATTGAGTTGGAATTATCAATCCTTTGCAATGTTTAACTGTAAAGAAAGACTATACATTTTCTAAATACTGAAAACATTTTATAGAAAACTTGTACTGTTTTTTATTTAAGCATATTTTTTTTCCATTTTTTTTATTTACTGACATTTTTATAACAGGTTTGAGTACATAACAAAAATACAAAATACAAGCTTTCATAGAGTTACAAGCAAATGTGCACACATTTGTATGGTTTTCAAGCTAATACACAAACTTATGTGTGATTTTCACTAGATACAAAAATCAAGCAATATTCACCCATTCATTGAGTTAAATTATGTTTTCCTTTGTTTTTGAATATGCATAGAAATATGCATCACAATAACACACATTTTAAATTAATTCACTTGAAAGTGTTTGATGTGTTTTTAAATAAAGTTTTTTTATAATGCACCACTACAGCTTCAATTAAAAAATGTGATTTTTAACAAGAATATTAGTCCCTGTGTTAAACAAAGATCAGTTTCATGTGCAAACTAATATCTTCATATGCTCAGCACATGCATGAGTAGATCACACTGCCAACTTTTAAAAAATTGGACTCCATCTCACTATAGTATGTGCACCCCAATTCTACCAGAACATTTCTGTACGTGGCACATGGGCTGTAACTGGAATCCATCATTAATATCATCAGAAAAAAAGGTTGCTAGCAATATTATACCAGTTAAAAACTGTTATCATTAACATTACTGCATAGTTATACTGTTACCAACCGTAATACCAATACCAACCTACCCCTAATATCTACTTACATGAGGTTCACATATTCTCTTCTCATATGTTATATATCTTATTAGTTGCATACTGTGTAAAATCCAGTACATTGGACTCATTACCAGAGATATAAATTCAGGGATTCGTGAACTTTTTTCTACAATTAATATAAGTAAATCTTCAACCCCTTTCGTACAACATTTTGTGAGATATCATGACAAAAACATAGATTCATTCAAGTGGTGTGCAATTGAAAAAATACACCCTCTGAAAAGGGGTGGTGATCTATATAGGTTACTCTGAAAATGAGACATGTACTTGATCTTTAAAGAAATATTAAACCCAATGTTTTTCTTTCATGATTCAGATAGAGCATGCAATTTTAAGCAACTTTCTAATTTATTCCTATTATCAATTTTTCTTCAATCTCTTGGAATCTTTATTTAAAAAAGTAAGAATGTAAGCTAAGGAACCAACCCATTTTTTGTTCAGCACCCTGGTTAGCGCTTGCTGATTGGTGGCTACATTTAGTCACCAATAAGCAAGTGCAACCCAGGTTCTGAAACAAAAATTGGCTGGCTCTCAAGCTTTACATTGCTGCTTTTAAAATAATACCAAGAGAAGGAAGAAAAATTGATAACAGGAGTAAATTAGAAAGTCGCTTAAAATTACATGCTCTATATGAATCATGTAAGTTTAATTTTGACTTTAGTGTCCCTTTAAGCTGAAAACTAGGGTCCCCTCAGGACTAAATTCAGACTATGGGGCCGAATTATCAAGCTCCGAATGTAGCTTGATGCCCCTGTTTCTGCGCGAGCCTTAAGGCTCGCCAGAAACAGCAGTTATAAAGCAGAGGTCTTAAGACTGCTGCTCCATAACTGGTCTGCTGCCTCTGAGGCTGTGATCTGCAATCCGCCCGATCCTATACGATCGGGCTGATTGACATCCCCTGCTAGCGGGTGATTGGCCGCGAATCTGCAGGGGGCGGCATTGCACAAGCAGTTAGGCATTCAGCGATGTCTGTCAGACATGATACACTATAGCATATCATGTCGGACAGACATTGATAAATCAGCCCCTATGACTCAATAATTTACTGGGAATAGTTGTTGTCATACATAAATCAATAATAAGCTACTAATATAAACATTTTTTTAATTGGGTCTTAGACCTTTAATTATGTATCTTATTGAACAGGTTGCGTCTATATTACAATTGGGACTTAGATCTTTAATTATGTATTACACTGTTGTATTTATATTGAATGTCTTGTTAATGGCAAAGTGTGCTGCAATGATGTCCATTTAATAAAAGTAGAGGGAGTGTACATTTGTTTTTATTTTTAGCCAATAGTAACTAGGTGTGTTTTATTAATGATGTAGGTGGAGTCATACTCCAGGCTATGATTACGGCTACAAACCGAGATGCATATGCCATTTCTTTTCCACCCACTTTCCCTCTTTTGGGAGCCCCTTGTGAGCACCATGTGTTTTTTAAAGATTAAAATAAATATTGAACTTTTTAACTTGGACATTGGCAAGTGCTTCTTTTTTGGATATACTTTCACAATATCTACCAGAGATTTGTGATTTTAAAATGGGTTAAATTGTGAATCCCCCAAGACATTGGCAACAACATTAAACTCTTACTTGTTCTATCACTATTTTGTTTCCACAGTTGCCATAAAATGGGTTAAATTGTGAATCCCCCAAGACATCGGCAACAACATTAAACTCTTACTTGTTCTATCACTATTTTGTTTCCACAGTTGCCATAAAATGGGTTAAATTGTGAATCCCCCAAGACATCGGCAACAACATTAAACTCTTACTTGTTCTATCACTATTTTGTTTCCACAGTTGCCATAATAATGACGTACATTCATATTTGAATAAGGGTTAGAGTAAGATCTGGGGTTACAATTAGGACTTTAGTTAACACTAGGCTAGGTTTAAGATCTAGTTTAAAACAAGGGCTAGTGATTAGATTAGGGATAGGATTACAACTAATTGCTTTGGCTGTCAGAAAGGACTACAAAATGTTAGAATCCGCAAATGTAGGTTGATAAATCTTCATCTATGTAAAGATTATGTGCCTGATGATCAAAAACTCACTGGCATGGAGAGAAATCTCACCAAATCTTTGGGGGCTATTTTTGATCATTATTGTGCAATGTAGGTGTCTCTCCTTCACATCTAGAACTCTGCATAGACAGATAAATAACTCAATAAAAAAAATGCCTTTTTTTAAAAGTCTTTGAGGGACCTCGCGGTACTGATGAGACATATCAGATCATCTCGCCACAGTGGAGAAGTTTAGATCATCAGGCTCTCTGTGAGAGGATGAAATCTATGTGAGCCATAAAACTATATAAACAATGTTTTATGATGACTCACTTAAAAAAAAGTTATAGAGTGTGATGAATGTGCTTTTAACTTTTAACACTTACTTTTTCTACCACTATTTTGTTTCCACAGTTACCACACTATTGACTTACATTAATATTTGTGTAAGGGTTAGAGTAAGATCTAGGGTTAAAATTAGGACATTGATTAAGACTAAGCTAGGCTTAAGGTCTAGTCTAAAACAAGGGGTAGTAATTAGATTAGAGCTAGGATTGCAATTAAATGCTTTGGCTTTCAGAAAGGACTACAACATATTACAGAGTAATTACTATCCAAAGATTTGTGTCATGGCAATATTTTCACCCATGGCTTTGACAATTATAACATTTCAAATTGCAATCTTGATATAAAAAACAATCAGTAAAATGAGGTGTAACATATGTAGGTGTTTTTCCTTAATTAATACAACCACAAAGTAGCCTGAAGCCTTTATGTGTAAAAGGTTACTTATATATTCAAAGCAGGGTTAGATGCATTAATACAAGTTTGAACTATACCATAGTAATTGGCTTATAACCAATGTCATTTTGTGGAGGGTATCAATAAATGCATCATATATTACAATATATTATAATTATTAAATATGCATGACGATGGACAAATATACTGTATACTACATTTTTTAAAAACAGTATTATTTTGATTTATTTTTCTTTGATTGATTTTGTAAGAATAGCAACATAAAAAACTCTGGTATAGAAATAGTGAACATTCTATAAATATGTTGTAATTGTTTCTCATTTGCGATGTATAATGGTTTTTATGATACTGATCTCTGGAGCAGCCTCTCCCCCTAGTGGTATCGTATGTAGCTTAAAGGGACAATCTTCTTGAACATGTTTATTGTTTAAAAAATACATATAATCCCCTTATTACCCATTCCCCAGTTTTGCATAACCGTCATTGCTATATTAATAACTTGTCTCTGCAGATTCCCCCCTTATCTCAGTTCTTTTGACAGACTTGCATTTTAGCCAATCATTACAGACTCATAAATACCTCCACGGGAGTGAGCTCAAAGTTTTATATATATATATATATATATATATATATAACACACATGAACTAGCACGGTCTAGCTGTGAAAAACTGTCAAAATGCACTGAGATAAGAGACAGCCTTCAAGGGCTTAAAAAATTAGCATATGAGCTTTCAACAACGAATACCAAGAGCAAGCAAATTTGATGATACAAGTAAATTGGAACGTTGTTTAAAAAAGACCCTATCTGAATCATGGAAGGTTAACTTTGACTAGATTGTCCCTTTAAACTCACTAAACCATTGCTGAGACTGGGTCAGCGACCATATCTCCTTATGGAAGCTGATCTCAGTTAGGATCTCTCTCTTTCTAGGCTGATGGGGTGAAAGACAGGTAGCGTTTTTTTTACTGCAGCTAGAGTTAGATTAAGCAGCATTAATGCCTTTAGCTAAAACTTGCTAAATTGTTCTTACAATTGTAATTAAAGCAATTTAGAGATCTTTCTGCAGATTAATTTCAAGAATACCCCAAACAAAAGAGACAGAGCTCAGCTGTCAATGTGATGAAGAAATGGGTAACTAGGGGCAGAACAGACTCTTTTTAAAAAGACCAACAGCATCAGTAATAGTCAACTGAAACAAGCAAAACATAATGAATTTAATGAATAAATGAACATAATAATGAAATGAACATACATTCAGGTTTGATAATAGTTTTGATAAGCCAGGGTAATGACAATGTTTTTCAGTTTCTACATTTTGTCAGTATTAGATGGGAAGAACAAGTACTTTGACTTTGGAGTTTCTAGATAGGTTAAAAGAAAAAGTTATTTTAGGAGAGGAGCCATAGGAAGCTGAACCATTGGATGAGAACTGTTACATAAAAGTTTGAATTCAAGATATATATTTATAGCGCACAATTTAAGCCCATTGTCACACAAAAAAACCTGTCACCTTGCTACCATTTCATTCCCCCTCCCTCATTTGAAACCACCATCTCATCCACTCACCTCACATACCATCTCCTCCTTACACTCTCACCTCTGTTTATTTACCACTCACTCTGATTCATATCCAAAGCAAGCTCTCCATCAACCCCACTAAACCTCCCATACCAGCATCTGTTCATTCCCTTAGCTCTCTATCCTCAAGCACAGCCTCCTCAACCTCTCTTCCCTGCTCCTCACCCTCTCACAAAGCCTAGTTTTTAACTTGTCCATTAAAGTGAATTTACACTTAGGGATTAAAATCGCTGTTTTTTTTTTTGTTTTTTTTTATCATTAAAGGGACACTGTACCCAAAAATTTTCTTTTGTGATTCAGATTGAGCATGAAATTTTAAGCAACTTTCTAATTTACTCCTATTATAAAATTTTCTTCATTCTCTTGGTATCTTTATTTGAAATGCAAGAATGTAAGTTTAGATGCCGGCCCATTTTTGGTGAACAACCTGGGTTGTCCTTGCTGATTGGTGGATAAATTCAACCACCAATAAAAAAGTGCTGTCCAGAGTACTGAAACCAAAAAAAAGCTTAGATGCATTCTTTTTCAAATAATGATAGCAAGAGAACAAAGAAAAATTGATAATAGGAGTAAATTAGAAAGTTGCTTAAAATTGCATGCTCTTTCTAAATTACAAAAGAAAAAAATTGGGTTCAGTGTCCCTTTAATTATATTAATTATATATTTTACTAACTAACGTTGCCGATTTCGATGTTTCTCCTCCCACCCGGGACTACCGTCTTATTCGCATTGTGACGTCTATACGTATATGTGATGCGCGCACCCGTGGAGCTATTTTCTTCTGCGCATGCCTTAAAATCAGTCACACTTAGTATGCGCATGCGTTTAAACCGAGCATTCTGGTTTATTGCTCAATTGACAATTGTGTGGCATAGGGCATGCGCATCCCGTGAATGTGCATTGTTTCAGAATGGGGAGAACATTTTCTAATGCATGCACAGAAGAAGCGCATGACAAATCTAAAAAGTGCTTGAACGCCCCGGGGGCGGGGGGGGGGGGGGGGAAGCAGATTTGCAAGACTAGCTGTTAATCATTGTCATATTGAGGAACAATATGGTGGGCGGAGGAAGCACGGAACAAAATCAAACATAAAAAGGTATAATTTATGCTTCATTTATAACATTGGAAAAAACATGAATTAAAGTCCTGCTAATTTGATTTGATTAACAATATTGTAGAGGTTACTTTACATTCACTTTAACAGTCTGCTTCTCATACTCTTTTCTTCTACTAGATACGACGAGTCCACGGATTCATCCTTACTTGTGGGATATTATCCTCCTGCTAACTGGAAGTGGCAAAGAGCACCACAGCAGAGCAGTCTATATAGCTCCTCCCTTGACTCCACCCCCCAGTCATTCTCTTTGCCTACACTAAGTAATAGGAAGAGGTAAAGTGAAAGAGGTGATAAAATGTTAGTTTTTATTTTCTTCAAGCAAGACTTTTTTATTTTAAATGGTACCGGTGTGTGCTATTTTTTCCCAGGCAGCAGATGGATGAAGATTTCTGCATGGAGACTGATGATCTTAGCAGTTGTCACTAAGATCCAGAGTAGTTCCCACAGAATGGCTGAGGAGTACTTGAGAAGCTTCAGTGTGAGGAACATTTTTCATGCTACAAGCATTGAGGTATGTTCAGCCATTTTTTTCTGGAGAGACTGTGTTATTTCAGAACTGGCTGACAGTATTCCCATAAGGGAAGGGGTAAGCAGTAATCCTACGTATGATAGAAGGGTATTACTGGGACCTGTATGTTATGGGCCAATAAATGGTTTGCACTGATAACATGATGTTTTTTTTTGGGCAAAACGATTTTATGTTTGGAAGGCAATTTAACGTTTTTTGTGTGCAAACATTTTTGACTTTGATGGCACTGGAGGGTTCACATGGCTTTCTATGATAGTTGGGTTTAAGGAAACCCACATGGCTAGGTTCTAGACCGCTATACAGCGGTTTTTACTAGGCAGTGAGACATCGATGTAGATGGGCGGGGCATAATTTTGTGCCTCAGATGCGCAATTGAATTTCCCAAGCAGCAAGCTCCAGCTCCGGTGGGCCTAAACTGACAGATTTGGCCTAAATGAAGTGCTAGAGTGATTTAACAGACCCCTGAGGGCAGGTAGGCGCCACAGCAGAGCTGTGGCGAGGTGCAGGGGATAGATTGCTTAATTTCATAACGTTTTTTGGGTAACGTTTTTTTCATTAAGGGTTAAGAACATCTTACTTGTGGTGCAATCTTAGCTGGCAAGATAAGACACATATATACTAAAATTGGGATAATTATAGCATTTTAGAGCAGTTTTGGAAAAATTGTATGCTTTTTTTTCTCTTAAAGGAGCAGTACCGTTTTTCAGATTGTTATTTTTTTCAATAAATAAAGTGTTTTCAAGCCTGTTTGTGGTCATTACTAGCCTGTTTCAACATGTCTGACATTGAGGAAAGTCAATGTTCTATGTGTTTAGAAGCCATTGTGGAACCTCCACTTAAAATGTGTCCCTCATGTACTGAAACGGCCTTACATTGCAAAGAACATATTTTAGGTGATAAAAGTATGTCTCAGGATGATTCTCAGTCAGAAGAGAATCAGGTTATGCCATCTAATTCTCCCCAAGTGTCACAACCTTTAACGCCCGCTCAAGCGACGCCTAGTACTTATAGCGCGTCTAATTCTTTCACCCTGCAAGATATGGCTGCAGTTATGTCTACTACCCTTACAGATGTATTATCTAAACTGCCAGGTTTACAGGGTAAGCACAGCAGGTCAGGTATTAGAGTAAATGCTGAGCCCTCTGATGCTTTATTGGCCATCTCTGATGTACCCTCACAGTGTTCTGAATTGGGGGTGGGGGAATTGCTGTCTGAGGGAGAGCTTTCAGACTCAGAAAAGATGTTCCCTCAAACAGACTCAGATGTGACAGCCTTTAAGTTTAAGCTTGAACACCTCCGCTTGTTACTCCGGGAGGTTTTAGCGACTCTGGATGATTGTGACCCTATTGTCATCCCACCAAAGAAATTGTGGAAAATGGATAAATATCTAGAGGTCCCTTCTTACACTAATGTTTTTCCAATACCTAGAAGGATTTCGGACATTGTAACTAAGGAATGGGATAGACCAGGCATTCCGTTCTCTCCCCCTCCTACTTTTAAGAAAATGTTTCCCATATCTGACACCATTCGGGATTCCTGGCAGATGGTCCCTAAGGTAGAGGGAGCTATTTCTACCCTGGCTAAGCGTACAACTATCCCTATTGAAGACAGTTGTGCTTTCAAAGACCCTATGGATAAAAAATTATAGCGTCTTCTAAAGAAATTGTTTGTTCATCAGGGTTTTCTTCTACAACCTATAGCGTGAATTGTTCCAGTAACTACTGCAGCATCTTTTTGGTTTGAGGCTCTAGAGGAGTCTCTTAAGGTTGAGACCCCATTAGATGATATTTTGGATAGAATTAAGGCTCTCAAGCTAGCTAATTCTTTTATTACAGATGCCGCTTTTCATATGGCTAAGTTAGCGGCAAAGAATGCAGGCTTTGCCATTTTAGCATGTAGAGCATTATGGCTTAAGTCTTGGTCTGCTGATGTGTCATCAAAATCTAAGCTTTTAGCTATCCCTTTTAAAGGTAAGACCCTATTCGGGCCTGAACTAAAGGAGATCATTTCCGACATTACTGGAGGTAAAGATCATGCCCTTCCTCAGGACAAGACGGTTAAAATGAATGCCAAACAAAATAATTTTCGTTCCTTTCGAAACTTTAAAGGTGGACCCTCTACTTCCTCCTCCGCCACAAAGTAGGAGGGGAATTTTGCACAATCCAAGTCAGTCTGAAGACCTAACCAGACCTGGAATAAAGGCAAACAGGCCAAGAAGTCCGCTGCTGCTACCAAGACAGCATGAAGGGGCAGCCCCCGATCCGGGACCGGATCTAGTAGGGGACAGACTTTCTCTCTACGCTCAGGCTTGGGCAAGGGACTTTCAGGGTCCCTGGGCATTAGAAATTGTGACCCAGGGGTATCGACTAGAATTCAAGGATTTTCTCCCAAGTGGGAGATTTCATCTTTCACGTTTGTCTGTAGACCAGACAAAAAGAGAAGTGTGTGTAAAAGACCTACATACCATGGGTGTAATTTGCCCAGTTCCAAAACCAGAACAGGGGCAGGGGTTTTACTCAAATCTGTTCGTGGTTCCCAAAAAAGAGGGAACCTTCAGACCGATTTTAGATCTCAAATGCCTAAACAAATTTCTCAGAGTCTCATCGTTCAAGATGGAGATCATTCAAACTATTTTACCAATGATCCAGGAGGGTCAATATATGACTACCGTGGATTTAAAGGATGCGTATCTTCACATTCCTATCCACAGAGATCATCATCAGTTTCTCAGGTTCGCCTTATTGGACAAACACTACCAGTTTGTGACCCTCCCCTTCGGGTTGGCCACAGCTCCCAGAATCTTCACAAAGGTGCTAGGGTCCCTTCTGGTGGTTCTAAGGCCGTGAGGCATAGCAGTGGCACCCTATCTGGATGATATTTTGATTCAGGCGTCAACTTACCAGCTAGCCAAATCTCACATGGACATTGTGCTGGCTTTTCTAATTACTCACGGGTGGAAGGTAAATATACAAAAGAGTTCACTAGTTCCACAGACATTTCTAGGAACTCTGATAGACTCGGTAGACATGAAAATATTTCTGACGAAGGTCAGAAAGTCAAAGATCTTAACTACTTGCCGGGCACTTCGGTCCATTTCTCGGCCATCAGTGGTGCAGTGTATGGAGGTCATTGGGTTAATGGTAGCGGCAATGGACATAGTTCTGTTTGCTCACTTACATCTCAGACCACTACAGCTGTGAATGCTCAGACAGTGGAATAGGGATTATGTGGATTTGTCTCCTCAGATAAATCTGGTTCTAGAGACCAGAGACTCTCTTCATTGGTGGTTGTCACAGGATAATCTGTCCCAGGGAATGTGCTTCCACAGGCCAGCATGGGTCATAGTGATGACGGACGCCAGCCTCTTGGGCTGGGATGCAGTCTGGAATTCCCTGAAGGCTCAGGGTGTTTGGACTCAAGAGGAGTCCCTACTACCAATAAATATTCTGAAACTGGGGGGCGGAGCCAACTGCCAACATGGATGGCTGCTAAATCACAGAGCTCTGATAGCCTGGAAACGGCAGACATTAGATGTCATCTAAATAGCACTTATATCACCTTATAATTGATCCTTAACAGCAACTAGAACACCCCAGCCTCAGTGTGTGCTATTCAGGAGCTGAGTGACCACTCTGTTGAGGGGCTATATTGATTCATAGGAAGAAAGCCACGCGGTTTTATGAAAGCACTCAACATGGAAGGAAACTACGCCACTCTGCAAGCAGCACTCAAAAAGCTAGCAGATCAGATGGACTTTTGCCATATGGACCTCCTTGCAGCTTGTAACAGCAAGATCAGTGCTTACCCTGATGGGCTTTATGGGGATAAGCCAGTCCCCAGCGGTAAGAGGAGTCCCTACGCATCGGATCAGAATGCTCTGACTCAAGACCTTTCTAACGTGACAACAGGGCCCTTAACAGAGCAGTCGGTTATGGAGGTGCTGCAAAATACACAGCCTGATCCTCCGGTGGCAAGATCCCTATTACTAACGGAACACACACATACAGGATCTCAGAGCATGTCCCGCACACACCCGGAGTTAGATTTGGATTGCACAGTCACTTCTATGGGTGTCGCATCTTCACCGGAACAGGACCCGCAGAATACAGAGTGCTACCGACATGCTGGGACTGGTCCCCTATCGGTAGTGAAACAATTCAACATGCCCCCTGATTCCGGAGAGTTGCTGTTCCGGTTTAGGGAGAACCCAGAGCTTACACTTTTTCTGCAGTTGGGGACTTGGGCATGGATTTCTGACTTTCCTCCGTCATCCAGTCAGGTTTGCGCTGATGTAGTGCTTTACTACTATGCAGATGCAGCAGCCTTATGTTTCAAACCAGCTCTCACAGACTGCTACGAACTGTTCATTGCGTGTGCTGAGCCCTGTTCACTGAGCAAGTTTCAAAAGGGTACCCGGTCACGAGCAACACTAAGAGCCATACACTCCGGCTGCATTCGACGGAACTTTGTCTCCAAACTTTCCCAGGTCCTCCTACCCTTATGTATCAGGCTAAGATCTGGTGTCGGATGTGAAGGACTACCGCTAGGCTATGTACAGAGGCAGAGCCGCATTGGAGTGGGATAATTATATGAGACATTTCTTCTTATATCAGTTAGAATGCATGGCAGTTACAGATGTTTTGATTTATCTTACCTCATTCTAACAAAGTAATATATGAAGGCCACCAGCTGATTCCACAAGTTGACTCCATAAGTTTGTTGACTATTTTTAAGCATGTCTGTTTATTTAGTAGTTTCTATTTTGCCTGCTAGCTGAGATCTCTGCACATAGATGTACACATTTATTATTTCAGCTGCCCATATCTGCTTTCCACAAGACTCTTGCAAGACACTTTGGGTGATAGACTCTCACTCTAACCTCTGGACCCGCTACACATGGTGACCAAAATTGGTTATTAGAATTAAGCTTTTTATTTTCTTTTTATATGGACATTCTATTTCACACTTCCACTCTGAATACCTATTATGGGCATAGGTTAAAGGACCGGTTTTCTGGCTATCAATATTAACCTAAATTAACCCTCAGGGGCTGTGTAAAAATCTGTTGCTTGCCCTGTTAATTCACATATGGAGCATGCCATCACAGACCTGGTATTATAGTGTTTAATGTGTTCTGATATATGCATCATCATACTTCACTGTGTTCTCTGGAGGCGTTTGTAAGTCATGTTTATTGTTTTCTGGCTGCATTTTACCTTTCATGCAAGTGCTCTGAATGTATATGCCACATAAGTTAAAGTGTTCATATTTCACTGAAGACACTGCTATTGCAGTTAATATTCAAACATAGCACCAATATGTTAGCTGTATTCTTCACCTTTGTGTTATATTTTAGTAGTCCCAGGTCTGGTACATGCTATGTTCTTATAAGTCTAATTAGGTACCCAGTTGTTATTGTTTGCAGTATGTGGTAATTTTAGATTATATGCACATTCTCTTTCTCCCTTAGAGGAGTCTAACCCTCCATATTTATATTATGTCTTTGAGTATGTTTGTATTAGTATCTTGGGCGCTCATATAACTTCTTGCAGAGTTCACCCTCTATGAGACATGTACTATTTCTAAAACTGTTTTACTAATTCATGTTTGCCAATATATATGCCTAATATGAAAGTTGTTAATATCTACTATTCCTCCTGGAGGAAAATTTTGACAGCCCAGCATTTGATTTTCTCTGATAGTATTCCACAACTGCCTAAATACCAGTTCTCCTTTATATGCCAGGTTACAATGCACTATATACATTCAGCTAGGCTTACGCCAACAATTGACTTAGAAGTGTATAAAAATATTTGCTCTGGCACTGCTGGTTACATACTCAGATATATACTCTTATGATGCTTCTGGTCTCTTGTGTGTGTGTGGGGGCTTGGACGTCAGCGGCCGGGATGTCTGAGCCTTCCTGTTTAATTATGTACAGTCATAACATATAGACTAACTATAGATCGGAGGCTACAGAGCTATCAAAGAACCATTGGCATTTATTGTTTCACATGTTCCTATGCCATCTCATGATAACTATAGATATCTGCGCATGCCCAAAGTTGGATATGGTAGGATAGATGTTTATAGCTTTCTCCGTAAGATACGCAAACTGCAACTAGAGGTACATGCCCCCCTCCCCCTCCCCACATCTCTGCTAACTGCTGGGCCCTTCTCCTTCCTTTCCCGCCGGTACTGGTTGCCTGCGGGTCATACCCCCTTTCCTTTTTCCCGCATCGTCTACAGCTGACATTTCCCCAGGAGAGGGGCCCACCCAACATAACTTATGGCTCCTCCCCCCACCCTCACTTTTAGCTACTGTCCACCCTTGTTTTAGGTGGACAAATAAGCGGTATTTATAGCTCCGTCCCCCGCCCTCATAGCTATAATCCACTCTTATATTAGGTGGATAAATAAGCGGTATTAACCCGCTACAAACATCACTTTGTCATAAGTTGCTCTTAGTCTTTTGTTTATCATGAAAATGAGGCTCTTTGCCCCCTGTTCACGTGTATCTAATAGGAGCAACTTGTTATGATTCCCTATAATTTGTCAATCCTTCAAAAATAAATACACCTCTATTATAATTAATGTACCACTCTATAGGAAGTATAATCTACCAGGGTTGTTTAAATTCTATCATTTTATCATTTTATTATGTATCTACATAGGAAACAAAACAAAATAGAAAAGAGGGAATGCCAGAACGTGATTACTTTATATTATACTGGAGACTTTAGGAATGTACAAGCCTATGATATATAATGTATTTACTCCTTGTATAATGTTTATTGTGCTTTAATTTTGTACTCCTGGTATCCCTCAATAAAAAACTTTGATTCTCAAAAAAAAAAATATTCTGAAACTGAGAGCAATATTCAACGCGCTTCAAGCGTGGCCTCAGTTGGCCTTGGCCAAATTTATAAGGTTCCAGTTGGACAATATCACAACTGTAGCATATATCAATCATCAAGGGGGAACAAAGAGTTCTCTAATGATGATAGAGGTTTCCAAGATAATTCAATGGGCAGAGATGCACTCTTGCCATCTATCAGCAATTTACATCCCAGGAGTGGAGAACTGGGAAGCGGATTTTCTAAGTCATCAGACTTTTCATCCGGGGGAGTGGGAGCTCCATCCGGAGGTGTTTGCAACATTGATTCATCAATGGGGCACACCGGAATTGGATCTGATGGCATCTCGTCAGAATGCCAAACTTCCTTGTTACGGATCCAGATCAAGGGATCCTCAAGCAGTACTGATAGATGCTCTAGCAGTACCTTTGTCATTCAACCTGGCTTAGGTGTTTCCTCCCTTTCCTCTCTTGCCTCGTCTGATAGCCAGAATCAAACAAGAGAGAGCTTCGGTAATCTTGATAGCACCTGCGTGGCCATGCAAGGCTTGGTATGCAGATCTAATGGAAATTTCATCTCTGCCACCGTGGAAACTGCCACTGAGACAGGACCTTCTCATTCAAGGTCCGTTCCAACACCTAAATCTAAATTCTCTGCAGCTGACTGTCTGGAGATTGAACGCTTGATTTTATCTAAGCGGAGATTCTCTGAGTCGGTTATTGATACCTTGATTCAGGCTCAGAAGCCTGTCACTAGGAAAATTTACCATAAGATATGGCGTAAATATCTTTATTGGTGCGAATCCAAGGGCTACTCATGGAGTAGGGTTAGGATTCCTAGGATTTTGTCCTTTCTCCAAGAAGGAGTGGAGAAGGGATTATCAGCTAGTTCCTTAAAGGGACAAATTTCTGCTTTGTCAATTTTACTACACAAGTGTCTGGCGGATGTCCCAGATGTTCAGTCTTTTTGTCAGGCTTTAGTCAGAATAAAGCCTGTGTTTAAACCTGTTGCTCCGCCATGGAGTTTGAATTTAGTTCTAAATGTTCTTGAAGGGGTTCCGTTTGAACCCATGTATTCCATAGATATTAAGCTTTTATCTTGGAAAGTTTTGTTTTTAGTTGCTATATCTTCTGCTCGAAGAGTTTCTGAGCTTTCTGCATTACAATGTGACTCGCTTTATCTTATATTCCATTCTGAAAAGGTGGTTTTGCGCACTAAGCCTGGATTCCTTCCTAAGGTTGTTTCAAATAAGAATATTAATCAGGAAATTATTGTTCCTTCTCTATGTCCTAATCCTTCTTCTAAGAAGGAGCGTCTGTTACATAATCTGGACGTGGTTTTGTGTCTTGAAGTTTTACTTACAAGCGACCAAGGATTTCCGTCAAACATCTTCTCTATTTGTTGTTTATTCTGGAAAGCGTAGGGGTCAAAAAGCTACGACTACCTCTCTTTCTTTTTGGCTGAAAAGCATCATCCGTTTGGCATACGAGACTGCTGGACAGCAGCCTCCTGATAAGATTACAGCTCATTCTTCTAGAGCGGTGGCTTCCACATGGGCTTTTAAAAATGATGCTTCTGTTGAACAGATTTGTAAGGCTGCGACTTGGTCCTCCCTTCATACCTTTTCCAAATTTTCCAAATTTGATACTTTTGCTTCTTCTGAAGCTATTTTTTGGAGAAAAGTTCTTCAAGCAGTGGTGCCTTCTGTTTAGGTATCTGTCTTGTCCCTCCCGTTCATCTGTGTCCTGTAGCTTTGGTATTGTATCCCACAAGTAAGGATGAATCTGTGGACTCGTCGTATCTAGTAGAAGAAAAGGAAATTTATGCTTACCTGATAAATTGATTTCTTCTATGATATGACGAGTCCACGGCCCTCACTGTCATATTAGACGGATTAGATTTTTGTTTTCAAAACTTCAGTCACCTCTGCACCTTTTAGTTTCTCCTTTTTCTTCCTATACTTTCGGTCGAATGACTGGGGGGTGGAGCTAAGGGAGGAGCTATATAGACAGCTCTGCTGTGGTGCTCTTTGCCACTTCCTGTTAGCAGGAGGATAATATCCCACAAGTATGGATGAATCCGTGGACTCGTCATATCGTAGAAGAAATCAATTTATCAGGTAAGCATAAATTTCCTTTTTCCTCTGTGCCTCACACAGCGTCCTCCTCACCCCCTGTCTCTTCCTTATCCTATCACACCTTCTTTTTTACACACAGCCCTGCATATCCACTTAGCTCACTGTTGTTCACATACTAGCCCTTGCTCACCCTTTCAATATCCATATCCCTTGCACACATCCTCCTCCTATCATCCTCTTTCCCTTGCCTACAAGACCTGTACACCAAGTTAACCCACTCTAACACATTCCTCTTGTGACATCAACTATACTGTTATAAACTATATCTCTTTTATATAATTCTTCATAAACATGCATATATAATTTTCACTAGTGTTGTCAAAGATGATGTCATCAACAATGTCATATTGTCATTAGTGATGTCATTGACAATGTCATGCAATGCCCAAGGGAAGAGTGGTGGCAGTTTAAGTTAGGAATCTCCTTGTTTTTAAACGTTTGAGAGAAAACTTAAAACTCTGGCTTAATGTAAGCTTTATGTCAATTAATGTCCTTGTTTTTTTTTCATAAGAATTTAAAACAAACTAATTCACATATACATTTTAGAAGAAAAAAATAACTAAACAAATAGAAGAATTTTCTTTTTTTTAGTTCCTTCCAAAAATTAAATAAACACTTTTATTCATCAGGAAGAGATTAATATATTATATTATATATGGATGTATGTTTGTAAGATGATTGTGTATATAATATATACCGTGATGGCATTGGGCTGTGACAAAGGATAGAAATGTAAGGAGATATGAAACCCTAAATATTTATTTTGTGATTAAGCATATGATTTTAAACAACTTTCTAATTTACTTCTATTATCATTTTTCTCTGTACCCTTGGTATCTTTTGTTGAAAAGCAGGAATGTATGCTTAGGAGCCGGACCATTTCTGGAGCAATATATGGCAGCAGTTTTGCAAGGATGTTATCCATTTGCAAGAGGACTAGATGACAGAATTATTTTCTGTGATGTTGTGTTCCAGGTTCCTACCTAGTTAGCTCTTCAACACAGAATATCATGGGGACGATGCAAATTTGATAATAGAAGTAAATTGGAAACGGTTTTACAATGGTACGCTCTGTCTGAATCACAAAAGAAAACATTTGGGTTTTCATATCCCTTTAATGAGCCTAAATCCATCCTCAAATTAAAAGTAGTCAGGATAGAGGGGACACAAACTGCCATTTCAAGCTAAAGCAGAACCCAGCTGCCGCAATACTGTGCCACACAGGAAACTACAAAATTTGAAACATTTAAGTCACTGCAAATTGTATAAAGGGGATGTAGTTAACACTGTGCACTGGTGATATGAGGTTACACATTTATTGCACCACCAACGTGTGATGTACAGAGTTTGTAATTAGCATGTATTGTGAGGCAATCCCTATAAAAACCTGTTAGCGAAGGCGCAATGCCATTTAAGGGTGTCTCAGAAAGATGCAAAGCAGCAAGGTAACGGAATCACAATTTACAGTTTAAAAAAAAGCTAAAATCAGTTTAAAAAGTTTTTTTCACAGAAAAATCTTGTATACAATTCACACCAAAATGGAAACAGGCATTTAAAAAGAAATACATATTATTTATAAAATCTTTCAAAAAGTTGCAAAGCAAACATATACAATAGAAAAAGAGTGCATAGTCTGCCCATCCTGACATCCTAAAATATACATTTGGATAGGGAAGTAGTAGTGTGGATGGAAATGAATTGCAATAGTTAACAAGGGCCTAGATTTAGAGTTGGGCGGTAGCTGTCAAAACCAGCGTTAGAGGCTCCTAACGCTGGTTTTGGGCTACCGCCGGTATTTAGAATCAGTCATTAAAGGGTCTAACGCTCACTTTCCAGCCGCGACTTTTCCATACCGCAGATCCCCTTATGTCATTTGCGTATCCTATCTTTTCAATGGGATCTTTCTAACGCCGGTATTTAGAGTCGTGGCTGAAGTGAGCGTTAGAAATCTAACGACAAAACTCCAGCCACAGAAAAAAGTCAATAGTTAAGAGCTTTCTGGGCTAACGCCGGTTTATAAAGCTCTTAACTATTGTGCTCTAAAGTACACTAACAGCCATAAACTACCTATGTACCCCTAAACCGAGGCCCCCCACATCGCCGCAACTCTAATAAAAAATTTTAACCCCTAATCTGCCGACCACCACCTACGTTATACTTATGTACCCCTAATCTGCTGCCCCTAACACCGCCGACCCCTATATTGTATTTATTAACCCCTAACCTGCCCCCCACAACGTCGCCACCAGCTACCTACAATAATTAACCCCTAATCTGCCGAGCGGACAGCACCGCTACTATAATAAAGTTATTAACCCCTAATCCGGCTCACTCCCGCCTCAATAACCCTATAAGAAATAGTATTAACCCCTAATCTGCCCTCCCTAACATGGCCGACACCTAACTTCAATTATTAACCCCTAATCTGCCGACCGAATCTCGCCACTATTGTAATAAATGGATTAACCCCTAAAGCTAAGTCTAACCCTAACACTAACACCCCCCTAAGTTAAATATAATTTAAATCTAACGAAATAAATTAACTCTTATTAAATAAATTATTCCTATTTAAAGCTAAATACTTACCTGTAAAATAAACCCTAATATAGCTACAATATAAATTATAATTATATTATAGCTATTTTAGGATTTATATTTATTTTACAGGTAACTTTGTATTTATTTTAACCAGGTACAATAGCTATTAAATAGTTAAGAACTATTTAATAGCTAAAATAGTTAAAATAATTACAAAATTACCTGTAAAATAAATCCTAACCTAAGTTACAATTAAACCTAACACTACACGATCAATAAATTAATTAAATAAAATACCTACAATTATCTACAATTAAACCTAACACTACACTATCAATAAATTAATTAAATACAATATCTACAAATAAATACAATGAAATAAACTAACTAAAGTACAAAAAATAAAAAAGAACTAAGTTACAAAAAATAAAAAAATATTTACAAACATTAGAAAAATATTGCAACAATTTTAAACTAATTACACCTACTCTAAGCCCCCTACTCTAAGCCCCCTAATAAAATAACAAAGCCCCCCAAAATAAAAAAATGCCCTACCCTATTCTAAATTAAAAAAGTTCAAAGCTCTTTTACCTTACCAGCCCTGAACAGGGCCCTTTGCGGGGCATGCCCCAAAGAATTCAGCTCTTTTGCCTGTAAAAAAAAACACATACAATACCCCCCCCCAACATTACAACCCACCACCCACATACCCCTAATCTAACCCAAACCCCCCTTAAATAAACCTAACACTAAGCCCCTGAAGATCTTCCTACCTTATCTTCACCATACCAGGTTCACAGATCGGTCCTCGGAAGTCTTGATCCAAGCCTCGGAAGTGTTGATCCAAGCCCAAGCGGGGGGCTGAAGAGTGACATCCATCCTCGGGCTGAAGTATGGAACCAAGCGGCGGCTGAAGAACTCCATCATCGGGCTGAAGTCGGAAGTCCATCATTGGGATGAAGTCTTCTATCAAGCCGCATCTTCAATCTTCTTTCTTCTGGAGCGGAGAGGAGCGGAGCCATCTTCTTTCCAACCGACGCGGATCCAACCTCTTCAACCGACGCCTACTCGCCGAATGACGGTTCCTTTAAATGACGTCATCCAAGATGGCGTCCCTCGAATTCCGATTGGCTGATAGGATTCTATCAGCCAATCGGAATTAAGGTAGGAATATTCTGATTGGCTGATGGAATCAGCCAATCAGAATCAAGTTCAATCCGATTGGCTGATCCAATCAGCCAATCAGATTGAGCTCACATTCTATTGGCTGATCGGAACAGCCAATAGAATGCGAGCTCAATCTGATAGGCTGATCGGATCAGCCAATCGGATTGAACTTGATTCTGATTGGCTGATTCCATCAGCCAATCAGAATTTTCCTTCCTTAATTCCGATTGGCTGATAGAATCCTATCAGCCAATCGGAATTCGAGGGACGCCATCTTGGATGACGTCCCTTAAAGGAACCGTCATTCGTTGGGAAGTCGTCGGTGAAGATGGATGTTCCGCGTCGGCAGGATGAACATGGATTCGTTAGAAAGAAGATTGAAGATGCCGTTGAAAGAAGACTTCAGCCGGATCATGGACCTCTTCAGCTCCCGCTTGGATGAAGACTTCAGCCGGATCATGGACATCTTCAGCCCCCCGCTTGGGTTTGGATCAAGACATCGGAGCCAGGACGGATCGGTTTGATACCCGGCGAGTTGAAGATAAGGTAGGAAGATCTTCAGGGGCTTAGTGTTAGGTTTATTTAAGGGGGGTTTGGGTTAGATTAGGGGTATGTGGGTGGTGGGTTGTAATGTTGGGGGGGATATTGTATGTTTTTTTTTACAGGCAAAAGAGCTGAATTCTTTGGGAATGCCCCACAAAAGGTCCTTTTAAGGGCTGGTAAGGTAAAAGAGCTTTGAACTTTTGTAATTTAGAATAGGGTAGGGCATTTTTTCTTTGTTATTTTATTAGGGGGCTTAGAGTAGGTGTAATTAGTTTAAAATTGTTGTAATATTTTTATTATGTTTGCAAATATTTATTTTTTGTAACTTAGTTCTTTTTTATTTTTTGTACTTTAGTTAGTTTATTTAATTGTATTTATTTGTAGGAATTGTATTTAATTTATTTATTGATAGTGTAGTGTTAGGTTTAATTGTAGATAATTGTAGGTAGTTTATTTAATTAATTTATTGATAGTGTAGTGTTAGGTTTAATTGTAACTTAGGTTAGGATTTATTTTACAGGTAATTTTGTAATTATTTTAACTAGGTAACTATTAAATAGTTATTAACTATTTAATAGCTATTGTACCTGGTTAAAATAATTACAAAGTTGCCTGTAAAATAGATATTAATCCTAAAATAGCTACAATATAATTATAATTTATATTGTAGCTGTATTAGGGTTTATTTTACAGGAATAATTTATTTAATAAGAGTTAATTTATTTCGTTAGATTTAAATTATATTTAATACTTAGCTTTAGGGGTTAATAAATTTATTAGAGTAGCGGTGAGCTCCTGTCGGCAGAATTGGAGTTTAATACTTGAAGTTAGGTGTCAGCAATGTTAGGGAGGGCAGATTAGGGGTTAATACTATTTATTAAAGGGTTATTGAGGCGGGAGTGAGGCGGATTAGGGGTTAATACATTTATTATAGTAGCGTTCAGGTCCGGTCGGCAGATTAGGGGTTAATAATTGTAGTTAGGTGGAGGCAACGTTGGGGGTGGCAGATTAGGGGTTAATAAATATAATATAGGGGTCGGTGATGTTAGGGCAGCAGATTAGGGGTACATAGGGATAATGTAGGTGGCGGGGGTGTACGGAGCGGCATATTAGGGGTTAATAATAATATGCAGGGGTCAGCGATAGCGGGGGCGGCAGATTAGGGGTTAATAAGTGTAAGGTTAGGGGTGTTTAGACTCGGGGTACATGTTAGAGTGTTAGGTGCAGACGTAGGAAGTGTTTCCCCATAGACAACAATGGGGCTGCGTTAGGAGCTGAACGCGGCTTTTTTGCAGGTGTTAGGTTTTTTTTCAGCTCAAACAGCCCCATTGTTTTCTATGGGGGAATCGTGCACGAGCACGTTTTTGAAGCTGGCCGCGTCCGTAAGCACCGCTGGTATCGAGAGTTGAAGTTGCGGTAAATATGCTATACGCTCCTTTTTTGGAGCCTAACGCAGCCATTCTGTGAACTCTAAATACCAGCGGTATTTAAAAGGTGCGGCCAGAAAAAAGCACGTGTAGCTAACGCACCCCTTTGGCCGCAAAACTCTAAATCTAGGCGTAAGAAAGGTGAGGCTAAGTGATCTCCTTTAAATACTTAATTTTAATAGCGCCTGTACTGTTAGTGAGAATCAAGACAGTGCGAGTATAACTTACAATCCAATATTAAAACTGAAATATTAAATCACATTATTTGTAGATATTTGGGTCCTGAAGAGAGTTTTCCTACAGATACCTTTAGCTGTACATGATACTACGTAGTCAATACATCTACATTAGTATATGTCCTTATACATATGTAATTGTATGCCCTGTTTATTATATACAGCGTTTCCAATAGGAATGATTGAGGTTTAATGAATCGATACCATGTATGGTAATAAACCTCTAGAATGTCTCATGTGGTAAGATCAGAATGTATAATATATGTTAAAGCAAATATCTGTAAAATTGTGTTAAAGATGTCCAAAAAAGTTCTTTAGGGGAGTTATCAGGTGCCTTGAGGTGACAAAACATTTTACACCAGCTGCTCTTATTGATTTATTTTGCCTGTTGTATGCAGGTGAAGTTTGTTCAACTAATTAAAAAATAATGTATACAAGATAAAGTTAAACATTAGTGAAAATATTTCAGTTCAATTTGTATTCGCTGCAAACTGGTGCTCCCCTGTTTACTTCACTCTCCCCTGTGAGATTCTCTTCCAGAGAGACTTATTACTGTCTATGGGAGGCAGCTCTCATCACTCTGGGACTTCAAGGCTCTTCCCTGTTTCTAAGAGAATTAAAGGGACATGATACATAAACGTTGACTCACTTGAAAGTGATGCAGCATATCTGTAAAAAGCTGAGTGTAAAATATAACCTGAACATCTCAATGTAAAATAACAGCAGTTCCATTGTAAAGGAACTTTAAGCAGCAGGAAGCAAATGAGTGTGCATTTGGAATGCACATGCACAGTCACTTTATTTCCCTCCTCTGTTTCAGGAAGTTAACTATAAAATCTCACATGATTTAAGTGAAATTCCATAAGATCATAGTAACGCATGTGTGTGTATATACAACCCCCAATTCCAAACGTTGGGACAGTATGGAAAATGCAAAACAACAAACAAAAAGAGTAATTTGAAAATTCAGTTCACCCTGTACTTTATTGAAAATACATTATTAACAGATTATTTGATGTTTTACTTTGCGAATTTAATGCATTTTAAAAAAAAATATGCACTCATTTCAAATCTAATGACTACAACATGCTGAAAAATAGTTAGGAATGATAATGTGATAAATCAAAATAAATAGGTTATGTGAAACAGGTGAGGCAATCGTGTAATTATAGTATATAAGAAGGCTCCAAAAAAGGCCTAGTTCTTAAACAGCAAGTATGGGTCGAGGCTCGCTAATATGCCAACAAATGCGTCAGTGAATAATCCAACACTTTGAGAACAACATTCCCCAAAGACAAGACTGAAAACCACTTCTGTCCCAACTTTTTTGGATAGTGTTGCAGTCATCAGAGTTGAAATGAGTTTATATTTTAAACAATACATAAAATTTACAAAGTAAAACATCAAATAATTTGTTAATAAGGTGTTTTAAATAAAGTACAGGGTGAACTGAATTTTCAATTGACCCTTTTTGTTTGTTGTTTTGCATTTTCCATACTGTCCCAACTATTTCGGAATTGGGGTTGTATATAAAAACACCTTATATTGTAATTAAAAACAATCGGCTAGATTATGAGTTTTGCGTTATGAGGGGTGTGGTGCTAATTTATTGTCACCGCTCACTTCCCTACAGCGCTGGTATTACAGGTTTTTAAAAACCCGGCGTTAGCAGGCAAGAAGTGAGCGTAGAGCAATATTGTGCTCCATACCGCACTCCAATACCAGCGCTGCTCAAAGCAGCATTGAGCTGTTTTTACGTTCTTGTGCACGATTTCCCCATAGACATCAATGGGGAGAGCCGGCTGAAAAAAAGCCTAACACCTGCAATAAAGGAGCATAAAGCTCCGTAATGCAGCCCTATTGATTCCTATGGGGAAACAAAATTTATGTTTACACCCTAACAGGAACCCCGAGTCTAAACACCCCTAATCTGCCGCCCCCAACATCGCCACCACCTACATTATACTTATGAACCCCCAATCTGCCGCCCCCGACATCGCCGCCACCTACCTACACTTATTAACCCCTAATCTGCCGCCCCCAACGTCGCTGCCACCTACATACACTTATTATCCCTAATCTGCCACCCCAACGACGCCGCCACTATACTAAATTTATTAACCCCTAAACCTAAGTCTAACCCTAACACCCCCTAACTTAAATATAATTAAAATAAATATAAATAAAACCTACTATTAATAACTAAATATTTCATATTTAAAACTAAATAATTACCTATAAAATAAACCCTAAGCTAGCTACAATATAACTAATAGTTACATTGTATCTAGCTTAGGGTTTATTTTTATTTTACAGGTAAGAAATTATTAGCAGTAAACTAATTACACCTAATCGAATAGCCCTATCAAAATAAAAAAAGCCCCCCAAAATAAAAATGTATTTAATTGTATTGTAGTGTAAGGTTAGGTGTTAGTGTAAGACAGGTTAGGTTTTATTTTACAGGTAAATTTGTATTTATTTTAGCTAGGTAGTTAGTAAATAGTTAATAACTATTTACTAACTATTCTACCTAGTTAAAATAAATACAAACGTGCCTGTAAAATAAAAATAAAACCCTAAGCTAGATACAATGTAACTATTAGTTATATTGTAGCTAGCTTAGGATTTATTTTATAGGTAAGTATTTAGTTTTAAATAGGAATTATTTAGGTAATGATAGTTGGTTTTATTTAGATTTATTTTAATTATATTTAAGTTAGGGGGTGTTAGGGTTAGGGTTAGACTTAGGTTTACGGGTTAATAACTTTAGTATAGTGGCAGCGACGTTGGGGATGGCAGATTAGGGGTTAATAACTGTAATATAGGTTGCGACGATGTTAGGGACAGCAGATTAGGGGTTAATAATATTTAACTAGTATTTGCGAGGCGGGAGTGCGGCGGTTTAGGGTTTAATATGTTTTTTCTATTGGCGGCAATGTCCGGAGCGGCAGATTAGGGGTTAATAAATTTATTTTAGTGTTTGCAATGTGGGAGGGTTTTGGTTTAGGGGTTAATAGGTAGTTTATGGGTGTTAGTGTACTTTTTAGCACTTTAGTTATGAGTTTTATGCTACAGCTTTGTAGCGCAAAACTCATCTACTGACTTTCAGTTTAGGGTAATGATCTTGAAGTTTTAGGGTGTACCGCTAACTTTTTGGCTTCCCAGGCAGACTTGTAATATCGGCGCTATGGAAGTCCCATTAAAAAAAGACTTTACGCAAATTGGGTAAGTTAATTTGCGTTAAGGCCAAAAAAGTGTGCGCTGCCCCTAAACCTGCAAGACTCGTAATACCAGCGGTAGTGAAAAAGCAGCGTTATGAGCCTTAACGCTGCTTTTTCACTCATACCGCAAAACTCGTAATCTAGCCGAATATTTATTATGCCCATATTTTACTTACTTTACTATGCTTATTTTATTTCAGTACTGTTAGATGTTTCTTGTTTTTTATTTCTGTGTATATATACTTAGTTTAATTAATGTTGTGTTTATGCATCATTTATGCCATATTATTATAGGGTTCCAGGTTAGGGTTAGAACATGCACCTTAGTCCTGTCTGACAACCAAGACTTTTAAAAATCTTCATCCTTCTTCACCATATTTATGTTTCCTTAGAGCTTTTTATATGGTTAACTGTTGATGTTAACCCTTTAGCAGCAGAAGAGGGCCAATTGCAGAGATATTTTGTAAGATATTAGATTCAGTATTGTGCTACATGACATTTTGTTAGTAAATCCAGAGTGCCTGGGGCATATATACATTATTTCAATGTATTCACAAGTCTGAGTCTGTCTGTGCTGTTATATAATGTTTCATTTACATCTGGGGTGGCAAAAAACGTTAGTGAAATTGACATAAAACCTTCTAATCTTTTATTAAATACAATGAAGTGTCACTATTGTACCTTCATCTTATTAATATAAACTTAAAATAAACTATTTCCAGGGACAGTCTCCACCTAATCGGTCTATAGTGGCGTTTCCTAATTGTTTTCTTAACTTAGGCACAGCCAGTGAGCCAATCAGGAACGACATACGCATGTAGCCACCAATCACTGCAGTGCAGTGCATATATAAGAGCCAATCAGTGATAATTTACATCCCTGGCTATATTCTAAAATGCACAAGTGCAGTATATCTAGAGCCTACAGGGGTGGTATATACATGTAGCTGTCTTGTTTAGTCCTGCAGTGCATAAACATAACAATGTGTTTAATCCAATACTTATGGTATGCTTTAAACATAAATTTAGCAATGGAAATTATTTAATTATTGCATTAATATTAATTTTAGGTCCATATCATGAGCTGAACCATCAAAGAGAATCATTTTGCATGGATACCTATATACCCTAAAATAAATATAACATTACTTTGTACATTATTGTACATTTATTTATATTAAAATATATAAATAGGTGGCAGTTACACAAAATATGCGTATTTGTAAGTTTTAATTGTGTACCTCCACCAAAATGTTTGATTAAAGAACAAAAATAACTATATTTAAAAACAGTTACAAATATTTTGCTTCCATTATTTACTGATTTACATGTTCGCTTAGAAATAACAATTCAAATCAGAAAAAAAAGTTAAACAATATTTATTGGAATTAACCACAGGGCTCTATTGACATTTTGTTGTGCATTACTATAATATCTTTGGTAACAGCTCCATTTTAAATTTAATTTCTTATTTTGCAAATGATTTGCAAACAAAGCAAACATGTATATATATATTATATTATAATTATGCTCTGTCAGATTGTATGAAAATGATTGCAAATGTCATAAAACAATTTAAAATATCCCTCATAACGTTTTACTTTATTTCAAGGTAAGGTTTTTCTAAAAAATGTAATCTCTCTTTTGCTATCAAATAATGAGACCATGGATGCATGTACAGTGCTGAGTTATCCATTTAGCAGTAGGCACAGTGCCTAGGGCCTAAGATACTTTTAAAGGGATACTAATACACATTTTTTTCTTTCATGATTCAGATAGAGCATGCAATTTTAAGCAACTTTCTAATTTATTCCTATTATCATTTTTTCTTTGTTGTCTTGCTATCTTTGTTTGAAAAAGCAGAAACCTAAACTAAGTAGCCGCCCCATTTTTGGTTCAGCACCTTGAATAGCACTTGCTGATTGATATAAAGTTGCTTAAAATTGCATGCAATGAGGCCTATTTAACAAATGTCTTGCTGACCTGATCCGACAGTGCGGATCAGGTCCGCAAGACATCGCTGAATGCGGAAAGCAATACGCTCTCCATATTCAGCATTGCACCAGCAGCTCGTGTGAGCTGCTGGTGCAACGCCGCCCCCCTGCAGACTCGTGGCCAATCGCTCGCCAGCAGGAGGTGTCAATCAACCTGATAATACTCGATCTGGTTGAATTGTGGCGATTCCAATCCGCCTGCTCACAGCCATTTTTTGCAGTACAGCGGTCCCACCCCTTGCTCTCTCTCCCCCTCTCTTTCGCTCTCTCAGCCCTCTCTTTTATGCTCTCTCTCTTCCCCCTCTCTTTTGCGTTCTCTCTTTTGCGCTCTCTCTCTCCCCCTCTTTTGCGCTCTCTCTCTCCCCCCTCTTTTGCGCTCTCTCTCTCCCCCTCTCTTTTGCGCTCTCTCTCTCCCCCTCTCTTTTGTGCTCTCTCTCCCCCCTCTCTTTTGCGCTCTCTCTCCCCCCTCTCTTTTGCTCCCTCTCTCCCCCTCTTTTTCGCTTTCTCTCCCCCCTCTCTTTTGCTCTCTCTCCCCCTCTCTCTTGCGTTCTCTCTCTCTTTTGCGCTCTCTCTCTCTCACCCCTCTTTTGCGTGCTCTCTCTCCCCTCTCTTTTGCGCTCTCTCTCTCCCCCTCTCTTTTGCGCTCTCTCCCCCTCTTTTGCTGTCTCTCTCCCTCTCTTTTGCTCTCTCTCTTTCACCCTCTTTTGCTATCTCTCTCCCTCTCTTTTGCTCTCTCTCTTCACCCTCTTGTTTGCTCTCTCTCCTCTCGTTTGCTCTCTATCTCCTCTTGTTTGCTCTTTCTCTCCTCTCTTTTGCTGTCTCTCTCCCTCTCTTTTTCTCTCTCACCCCCTCTCTTTTGCTCTCTCCCCCTCTCTTTTGCACTCTCTCCCCCTCTCTTTTGCGCTCTCTGACCCTCTCTTTTGCGCTCTCTCCCCCTCCCTCTCTTTTTCTCTCTCACCCCCTCTCTTATGCTCTCTCCCCCTCTCTTTTGCACTCTCTCCCCCTCTCTTTTGCGCTCTCTGACCCTCTCTTTTGCGCTCTCTCCCCCTCCCTCTCTTTTGCGCTCTCTCTCCCCCCTCTCTTTTGTGCTCTCTCCCCCTCTCTTTTGTGCTCTCTCCCCCCCTCTTTTGCGCTCTCTCCCCCCTCTCTTTTGCTATCTCTCCCTCCTCTCTTTTGCGCTATCTCCCCTCTCTTTTGCGCTCTCTCCCCCCTCTCTTTTGTGCTCTCTCCCCCCCTCTCTTTTGTGCTCTCTCCCCCTCTCTTTTGCACTCTCTACCCCTCTCTTTTGCGCTCTCTCCCCCCTCTATTTTGCGCTCTCTCCCCCTCTCTTTTGCTGTCTCTCTCCCCCCTCTCTTTTGCTGTCTCTCTCCCCCCTTTCTTTTGCTGTCTCTCTCCCCCCTCTCTTTTGCTGTCTCTCTCCCCCCTCTCTTTTGCTGTCTCTCACCCCCTCTCTTTTGCTGTCTCTCTCCCTCCTCTCTTTTGCTGTCTCTCTCCCTCCTCTCTTTTGCTGTCTCTCTCCCCCCTCTCTTTTGCTGTCTCTCTCTCCCCCCTCTCTTTTGCTGTCTCTCTCTCTCCCCTCTCTTTTACTGTCTCTCTCCCCCCTCTCTTTTGCTGTCTCTCTCCCTCCTCTCTTTTGCTGTCTCTCTCCCCCTCTCTTTTGCTGTCTCTCCCCCCCTCTCTTTTGCTGTCTCTCTACCCCTCTCTCTTTTGCTGTCTATCTCCCCCTCTCTCTTTTGCTGTCTCTCTCTCCCTCTCTCTATCCCCCCTCTTCTGCTCTCTCTATCCACCCTGTTCTGCTCTCTCTGCCTCTCGGCATATAGCCCTGTGTCACGCCCGCCCCCACCCACTTCACGCCCGGCCACGCCCATGTTGCACCCGCTCGGACATGCCCATGTTGTGCCCGGCCACACCTACTCCGCACCCGCCCGGCCATGCCCACTCCACCACACAACACCAGGTCCTCGCGCGCAGTTTCTACTGTGCATGACAGCTTTGGACAAACACACTTGGCCTTTTGTTATATAGGATAGTGTAAATGTATTCTTTTTCTGAGCAGGACTAATTGTGAATATAGCAAGTAGCGACTTATTTGGTGCAAAGCGGAGAGTGAATTATTAGAATTCTTTTTAATATTGGACATATATATTTTAGTATGTATATACACACACATGTGTATATATATATATATATATATCTGTGTGTGTGCTATGTCAGAAATCTTTTGCAAACATATTTACGTGTCCCAAAGTTCCTTTTTTTGTTCTAAACAATGTTGTCTGTCATATATCTGTGTTTATTTACACCACTAAATGTATATATTGTAAATGTATTATTATTCTGAGCAGGGATAATTTTGAATATAACATGTAATCAGAGTATCATATGTATTTATTTAAAATCTATGGATATTTTAAAGGGATAGGAAAGTAAAAATTTAAGTTGCACTAGTGGGAACTAGCTGCTAATTGGTGCCTGCACACACTTGTCTCTTCTAATTGGCTAAATAGATGTGTTCAGCTAGATGCCAGTAGTGCTATGCTGTTCTTTTAGCAAAGGATAACAAGAGAATGAAGCAAATTTGATAATAGAAGTAAAGTTGTTTAAAATTGTGAAATATTATTTTGGGGTTTCCTGTCCCTTTAAGAGCTGGGCGAGGTTTCTCTCTGCACCTGTCTAACCCCTCCTGATTGCAATCTATTTTTAAAAACCAACCCTACACAGGTGTTATAAAATGGCCTGGCATAAAAGATGACATTTCTTGCTGAAAAAGAAATTCAAGAGAAGGAAGAAATATACTGAAAATAGCATGACAGTAAAAAGGTAATTTTAATGTCTGCTGTATCTGAATCATGACAGTTTAAAGTTAGGTGGGCTATCCCTTTGAGCTATCAGCTTAAGATTCTATTGAATCAAACATCAATTTGAATGTTAAAATCTTTGTCTAAAATATTACACTGTGTGTCCTAATGTGAGCATCAATGTTTCTCTTTAATACTAAATTCACATATGCATACTTTAAAAGTATAATACACAATGTAACAAATAGCACTTACAAGTTCTGATGAGTGATCAATGACACAAGTATCGAGCAATTTGATTAGTTAGTTATAGTTTATAATGTATATTTGAATCAGATTGGCTAATGTCATAAATCTTGTGATTATGCATATTCCAATCAAAAGTGGTGTGTGGGTTATTTAGGAGTTTGCGTCATAATTGGTGCGAAAAAGTGGAGAGTGTGACTTGTGCATTTATTTAATTTTTATCCTTATATCTACTAGTGCACCAAATGTGTAGCAATTGTTTGAATAAGAAAGGGTATACAATTTTAATAAAATTTCTAATTTACTTTTATTATGTAATATACTTCATTCTCTTGCAGCATCGAACATAAGCTTTCTGTGTTTTCAGACTCCCATTGAGTTCTATGGCATCCGCGATCTGAACGGTGGCGGATTGAAAACCAGGCACGCTGAGTCAGAAAAGACGCAAGCGTAACTGTAGAAATTTTTATAACTTTGTGAGAGCTTCAAATAGTGTCGAATAGGAGGGCGAATGAACATGATTCCGCTCGAATTCCATGGGTTTTCAACTCGCATCGATGTGCGTCGTATTGAGATTGCGGGATCATATGTTACGTCACAAATTTCAACATTTGCCGATCTTGACGCTTTGATAACTACGGTGGATCAATCTCGTGACAATTACGACGCGGAATTCCAGCGTATTTTCAGTTGACGCTTTGATAAATATCCCCCAAAGCATGCAATTTTAAGCAACTTTCTAATTTGCTTCTATTATTAATTTTTCTTTGTACTCTTGCTATCTTTATTTGAAAAGCTATTTTTTGGTTTAGTTCACTGAACAGCACTTGTTTATTGGTGGGTGAATTTATCCACCAATCAGCAAGAACAACCCAGATTGTTCACAAAAAATGGTCCGGCATCTAAACTTTCATTCTTGTTTTTCAAATAAAGATACCAAGAGAATGAAGAAAATTTGATAATAGAAGTAAATTAGAAAGTTGCTTAAAATTGCATGCTCTATCTGAATCACGAAAGAAAAAAATTGGGTTCAGTGACAGTGTCCCTTTAACTCTAGAGTCATTCACTGGCTTTTCATGCTTGTGAAGTAATCAGTAAGGTAATCTGCTAATCATTCCGAAGACATCACCCAGAATTTTTTACCTTAACTGATGATTTCACAAACCTGATGATGTGCAAATAACCTCTAATGTAGTTTGATGATCATCAGATGACTCCAGGATGGCCTCTATAGTAATCCTGTTTGTCTTGGGATAGCACTACAGGCTCAGCCTCAGATAATGGAGT
Source organism: Bombina bombina (assembly GCF_027579735.1). Classification (NCBI taxonomy): domain Eukaryota; kingdom Metazoa; phylum Chordata; class Amphibia; order Anura; family Bombinatoridae; genus Bombina; species Bombina bombina. Next base: position 97,483,381 of record NC_069502.1, on the reverse strand, counting down.
GAGGTTTATGGTCATGGAGTGGATACAATTGGTTATTATGCAGGTGAGGCATCAGTTCTCTGCCATGGGCACCAACTGAACGATGATGGATAGCAGTTCCACTTATCCTCCACGCAGTTTTATGTCAATAAGTGACATCATTCTTTTACTGTGTTGATATGAAGATTAATATAATCAAGCCTGGTTATTCCAACACAATTGTAAAATATAATGTTTATTATATTTTTTCATGGAGAAAGGGGTCAATGAAGGCATCAGTGTCCAGAAAATCGTATGTACACATAGGCAACCATAACCTGTGTCTAATGCAGTAGATTTTTTGGGGGTAACAAGTTTTGAGCCTCTTCCCGCAAAATTTCACAAATCATGATTTATTTGTATGCTCTGAAAAAAACTGTTTGTGCTTCTTACCTGACAATTGCAGGTATGTACAAGGTGGCAAAAAATGACATCACATTTGAAATTACCCATAATTTCAAGGATAATGTTGTGCATGTCAAATATTAATGGCCACATCAGTAATGGTTTAATTGTGCTGTGTGTATGTTTGTGGTGTGTGTTTGTGTGTGTATATATATATATATATATATATATATATATAACAGGCTATATATACTGTATACATGTGTATATGTGTGGACGTATGCATGTATATATTTGTCTGTATGTATATGTGTGTGTGTGTACATATATGTGTGAATGCTTGTGTACATATATGTGTGTGTATATATATGTATATATAAATATATATGTGTGTGTGTGCGCGTGCGTGCATGTGTATTTGTATGTGTGTTTATATATATGTGTGTGTGTACATGTACACATATGTGTGTGTTTAGATGTGTATACATGTATATATGTGCATGCTTGTG